>NC_064626.1:185196211-185499378 GCF_023864275.1 Schistocerca cancellata
GCTAGCCAAGCCAGGAGGCTGCACTGGTATATTTGACCACGAATGGCATCTGTTAGATGTCCTCAATACTTTGCAAATGTCATTTGTGGTCAGCACAAAGTTTTGTGAAATTGTGAGTGGGTTATTTTGAAGTTAAGTTAATTGGAACTTATGTAATTTGTTGGTGCGTTTCTGTAACGAAGGGAGACGAAGTGTTTGGTGTTTCAAGATGTACCGAATCGAAGATTTATAACCGATTTAGGTAATGCGGAAAAACATCTTGCGCTAAGTCTCAGTGAGGGCGGAAGTGCGTGTTGACTGATCATAACGCACGGTGCCTTAAGTTACTGTGACGCGATATAAGACGACTACAGCTGCAAAAGTCGCTATAGACTAGAAGTTGCACTATCGAAAGCTGTCAGCACCAAAACAACGCAATGGAAGCTCATCAGGGAGGGAACTGAGGGGCTAGCTGCAAAACCAGAATAAGTCATCAATGTTGCAGATCCACGTAACAGAAAATGTGGTGCCGAAGCCACAAAACCTGGGCTATGGAGCAATGGAAGAAAGTCATTGAATGAGTCCTTTTTTCACACTCTTTACGCCTTTTCATCGTGTTTTCATCCCAAAATGAAACAAGGAGGGAGTTCTTTCATGATAAGGGCATCCGTATCTTGAAAGTCTACTCTGCAAGGTCGCATTACTGCCGAGGTACATGTGACCATTTTGGCTCATCAGGTGAATTCAATGGCACAATGTTCGTTTCCCAATAGCGATGCTGTGTTCCAAGAAGACAGGCCCTCTGTTTACACGGCTCACATGGTCCGGACTGGTTTTGTGAGCACGAGGATGGATGTCGTATGTCACTTGACCACCACACTCATCAGGTCTCAAACTGTGGTCTACTTTAAAGAGACGGATGCGTGATCGCTAGCTACCTCCGTTTCGCGAACTTCCCACTATTTTGCAGAAAGAGTTGTAGAAGATTCGCTAGAAAACCACAAAGGACGGTTGGTTATCCATTCCGAGACAGCTGGAAAACGATTTGAATGCCAACGGCTTTCCTACACAGGAGAGGAATTCGTGGCGGCCGGCATCAAACCAGTCAGATGATTCAAAAAAGAAAAGAACATGTTTGTGCTGCTTGTATATTTTTGTCCACCTTCAGGTACTTGCAATGTTACTGCTGTGTCATACTTAATGAGGCACTTCTAACAGGAGGCGACATTTCAGTGAGGTGACAAGCTATACTGACATTTCAAAATTATTGTGTATAACAGACTGATTATTCATTTCTCCAGTTCCATTTAATTAGAATAATCAAGCTGTTTCTTATCAGACAGAGGAGTAGCGCTCGGCCTCTCACAGTCGATTTGGAAACAAAGTGCTACAGATCCACATTACCGAAGTAAGGTATTAGGTGTAACAAGTTCCACACTTTTAATGAGTTTCTAATTGTTTATTTAGGTAACATGTTAACTTTCTGTGGAAGTTGTATACAGGAAGTTAGACGCTGAATCTCCGTGTAAGAGAGAGGGAAAGGTCTGCTGACAGCCAGAAGCATTCCAGTTACGCTTAGGAAGAGTTCGCCGAATCTTGGAGAGGAATGTGGCGTCTTATTGGTCTGAAATGTAGACAGTCAGACGCTAAGAAATAAAATATACGGAAAGTTTTGAACTGTGGTTTTGGAGAGAATAGAGAAAGTGAAAAAAACTGAGGAGATGCTGGGTGGAATAGGTGGGGAGTGGAACAGAAGAAGAAAACATCTTGTGTTGGAGACATATTATGTAGGAATTGTCTGCCGCAGAAAATAATGGAGAGAAAAGTAGAAGCAAAAGAGGAAGGCGAAGAGGAAGGTTTAGAATGCTAAACGATGTGAAGGGAGGAAGAGGTTACAAGCAAATAAAGGAGTATGCTCAGGGCAAAGAGACATGGAGAACATCCAACTCGTCCGAGGAGATACTGAAACAAGAAGATTTTTTAAAAACCATTAATGACATCTTACTAAACGTGTCATCTCGATTTGCCACACGTTAAGCGCGCACGGCGATAGAGAAATATGCCGTTGGGTATGGCGAAGCAGGGGCTCCAATAGAGTTCGACTCCGGGACAGTGCTCCGGAAACCAGGGGTTTTTGATGCGCGTTGACCATTGTGGATTTTCAGTGACGCAGTGTGTGTACGATAGTTCGACGGACGCAACGTGACTCGACAACCTGTAGGAGGCCGATCTCTTGGGTCATGGGACTGCTGCAATGTCTCTATAGCCGTGCGGGGTAGCCTCCCCGTCGGAGGTTCGAGTCCTCCCTCGGACATGTCTGCGTGTGTGTGTTGTCCATAGCCTGAGTTAGTTTAAGTTAGATTAAGGTGTGGGCAGGCTTAGCGACCGATGACCTCAGCAGCTTGGTCCCATAAGACCTTTTCCAAAAAATCTCTCTATATCCTACGTGGTCGGTGTGTTTCATAAATGTTCAAACAATTGTGAATTCTCTTGATTAATTGAAGATATTTTTCTATGAAATTGAATTTTCTCATTATGAGGGGTGATTTTGACTGTTAGAAACCACTCAAAAGTCAGAAAGTCAAATCAAACACTATTTAACCGTCTAGTATCCAAACTAACATATTTAGCGATGAGAAACGATAACAATGTGTTTACATGTTGTGTTTGAGGTTCAGCGTAAAGTGAACATGTGTTACTACAGAAAAATATTTAAGAGCTGAAGATGACAGCTAAGATTTTTGAAATCGGTTGCCCTGAATAAAATTATTTTTTGCCATCTTGGCTTTTGAATGGTTATTTCTATGAAATGTTAAAGATTGCCGATAGTGTGTCTACCAAGAGCGTGACTTCAGCTCGAGCCACTGTATGGGCACTGCTGATACTTTTATCTAATATCTCTGGGGTGGTCACGTATCGTTGCTTCCTGTGGGTAAGGCTAAGTCGATAAGCAAGGTGTTTACTTGTATATTGAATGATATATTAAATAATGGGTTAAAACTGTGGATGCGAGAGCCGTATTTGTGTAAAAAAATTTTGTACTGGAACTTTAATCGGTAAGTCTAAGTTCTGGTCTCAGCAGTATCTCAAATTAATAGAGAGTTTATGACATGATAGTGACATACCACTGTGCGACACATATTTTTCTGCTTATTTCTTGGTTATTTTGAGGAGAGTACATGACTTGCTAACTCAGGAATAAGGCTTCGCTTTTTCTTCTTAGAAACGAACGGATCCAAGTGTTTGTCCCACGGTCAGTCACAGAGGATCTAGAGAAGGGACGTAGATCACCAGGGCATTACAATTTTCAAGAGTTAGGTGCGTTAAGACGCTGTTCTGCGCTTTTTCGGCAACTGCAGTTTCTTCTTTGAAGGTAGTTTGCCACTAAGCCACCGCATGTTCCTAGTATGTCACTGAACGTGATGAATTCGCCATCCCGTACGCAGAGCTAATAATGTGCCACCGTGATTCTGCTTGGCCACCATTAGAAAATTTGCAGCCTCACACTCCAGATTTTGTTACCAACCAAATCCGTCGC
Source organism: Schistocerca cancellata (assembly GCF_023864275.1). Lineage (NCBI taxonomy): Eukaryota > Metazoa > Arthropoda > Insecta > Orthoptera > Acrididae > Schistocerca > Schistocerca cancellata. The sequence goes on from NC_064626.1 coordinate 185,199,729, forward strand.
ACCCACAACCGTATCTTGGTGCGAAGGGATCGAAAAACGAGTCGAATATGGCTAGCAGCCGATACTTACCTCTTGTGCGATAAGCTGAGTTCCGTAAGTCAAGAATGGAACATTTCTGCGGAGTTTCCCAAATTCATGTAAAAACGCAACATTTGAAATAATAGAAACTCCATGTTGGATTGTAAACAATATTAGGAAAAGAGTAAGATTGCTACTCATTGTAAAGGTGACCCCCGTTGAGTTGCAGATACGCACAACCAAAAACTGTTACACGTTATAGCTTTCGACTAAACACCTTTACAGCAAAGTAGACACACACACACACACATACATACACACACACACACACACACACACGCACGCACATACACACACGCACATACACATATACATTGGCACAAGTAAGCGCACCTCATGCACACATCATCGCTATCAACGGCAGATTTGACTGGAATGTGTATATGAGGTGTGAACGTGTCTGCTTCCTTTGCTGAAGGAGGCTTTAGCCGAAAGAGTATTAAGTCTAACACTCTTTTTGTTGAGCCTGTCTGCGACCCAACAGGTCATCTTTGCAAAGAGTAGCAATATTGTCCTTTTTCTAATAGTGTTAATAAAGCAACATTTCGATGCTCGCATTGGCAATAGCATTGAGTTATCCCTTCGACATAAAGTTTCCTAAGAAGTGTAGAGTTAGGTTTAAGGACGTTACTTTTGGATACTTGCGATTCTGCCATTTAGGGAGAGAGAGACTACAGATTCTGGTAGCGGGTGGTGTGCTCTTTATCTGATAGTTAATGGCGTGGTGTGGCACACATTTGCCGAGTTTCGACTAACTGTCACATTTCACATCAGCGCTATCCACTTTCTGAGCGGCTCACAGTTTGCGGGATTTGCTGCGCAACTTGTATTGACTGATTAACTGTATTGTTTCATGTGTCCTGGGCTTGTTTACCTTTGCATATGCTAGCTGCACTGATTAGGAAAACTTGTAGCGTTTCCCAAGCTCGCGTTCACATTCTTTCTCATGGTGTTAATGGAACGTTATTAATTAAACTGCGCTTTTAAAGAGCTTTGTGTTTCAATATTTTAGGTGGCAATGTGCTCTTTGTGTTGGAGTAATTTCTCAGTCAATTTTACGAGTGTTCATGTTCATTTCGTTGAAACATTAGTCTCTGTCATATTAACGAGGTTCCCCAAACAGCAGGGAGTGGGTTCGGGTACGGTTTTGAGTGCAACACTGTGAAAATTACAAAAATGTCCCATTAAATAACATAATTATATTTAAAAATTTCTCTGCTACAGTATGTAACAGAGACGCAATCAGAAATTATGCAGTTAAAAATGTAAGATCATTATATCTACAATAAACTCGATTAAGGAATTACTGTAAAATTACATGAACAACTATGATATCTGTATGCATCGGACTGGTGGCGGAATAGCTTTAACTGTGTTACCTATATTGTTCAAAATTGTCTGTTGTGGAAATTCTATAAATGTTTGCTAAAAGGCAGACAGCCCAGAAAATTTCTTAATATGCAAGACACGTTACTATTTCGGATGAAAACAGTAAAGGTAGAAATAACCTACCAGATCAACTATAAGACTGGAAAATAGGACAGCCAATTAAGAAGAAACAGTATTCCAGTAGTTGGAATTAATGGCCAGTTAAAAATTTTCATTGAAAGAGAGCAACAGATTTGGTGGCTCCGAAAACAGTAATGGCTTAAATTATTATTCTAATAACTGTTAAAAATTCACTATCTTTTAGTTAACTGCCTTTTGAACAGTATAATTTCTCATCACGGATCACCGGCCAACTTAGTATACAACCAAACCTGACATTAAATACAGCATACTCAGAACTATTAAAAATGCAGTCTTACATTATAATGCAGCTTTACTTTCACACAAGAGAACATACGAGGTCAATTGAACAAGGTTAGGTGTTAAACAGTTATGAAAATATCTAGGAAATGTAACTTGAGATTTGTGACCAGGCAAAGTATGTGTCGAGATCTTACAGCAAATAAATGAGTTTTTAATTAGAAGACGTATACACAGCCACTTCGGTTGCGCAAAATTCTGTCAGTTAACCATGGTTTCAACTGCATTAGGGCAATCTTCAGCAGAACAAATAGTTACATGAAATACATATAATCACACCATGGTGCAATCGGAATCATGGTCAACTGGCCAAATTTTGTGCACCCGAAGTGGCTATATATATATGTCTTGTAGTTAAATAGCGTACGGCTGCTGGAACACAGCCAATAAAAAGTTTAAGAAATTATTTTCCTACAACTAATCGTGGTCAGGCGACCCTCAATATAAAAACCTCAAACAGTTTATTTATATTTCTAGTATGTCTGTCTCAACCTGACGGTGTTCCATTGCAATACGGTGGCCAATCCTCCTAATCATTCAGTTTATAGATATTTTTATATTGTGATCAGTTGCTTAATAAATGTATGACGAGCAGTGCAGCTGATCGTCTAAAATGCTGTTGATGATATCGTAAGTGAAGTCGAATAGCTACAACTTAGCAACGGACAGAAAAAGACCACGCTTACATTTCAAGTTTTTCTGTTTTATTAATTACCGGTCAGCAGATCAGTATTAACGTTAAATTGTTTTATTTAAATCAATTAATGTTTCAATGTTTATGAGGGAAGTGATCTGATCATAAGAACCTCAACCAAGAGCTTTCATACATGATCCAACTTATTGTAGTTGCTATGAGTTTTCTTATTATGGGCGTTCCTTTTGTGATGTATGATAATTTCGTGAAATAAAATACGTTCAAGGATAATGTTAACTCACTTATAAGCACAGCCCTGTCACTTCCCTCTCTCAATAAAGCAAAATTTTATCAAGAACTTCCAATTAGACCGCAGAGAAATAATCTTACCGTAACGAACGAAATATAAAATGCTATATAAAACATGTACTGCCATCTGATGATGACCATTCTGGTTTTAAGTAAGCTACGGTCCTAGAATAAAATAATTCTTTATATTATCTGAGGTCATTCTCTGAACTGTTTATCATTTCTTTTTCGCAAAATAATTTTTGGTTATAGTTGACAAGATGTAAAGCGATGGACAAATGTTCAGGCTACTATTGCAGGGGTCTGCTCCAATGAGCGTAATTTGCACAAGTTGTAGAAATCCAGACAAATTTTAGGGAAACCCATTCTGCCTGGGCAGACTACGAACGTGTGAGCTATAAAACAGTGACATTTGTACTACTTGCAGTAGTCTTCTCATAGACGACGAAATTACTCGGGACTACTTCTAGCAGTTTGGAAGATCAAATTTTGATTTTACATCCCATCTGACTTTGGAAAGACGTGCCATAATATCCAAAGGGACTTCGTTCAGATCTACCCTGGTTGGTTGGTTGGTTGTTTGGGGAGGAGACCAGACAGCGAGGTCATCGGTCTCATCGGGTTGGGGAAGGACGGGGAAGGAAGTCGGCCGTGCCCTTTCAAAGGAACCAGATCTACCCTGGTTCTGGAAGCCTATCATTTACGGTTCTGTTTGGAACAAGTTTAGAAACGTGGTAAATTAAGGCGATTATTTTATGTTTTCAGCAAAAAGTTACGAATTTCGCTCCTTTAGAATCGCAGTATGCCAGTTACAGTAAGTCAGCAGAAATTTTAACTTTCAAAGATGAATCCTTTTAAGTAAACAGTTCCCCGGCGCACCGCCTGTAGATACACACAACATTCCAGCAATATACTGAGTTATCATACACTGAGTTATAACGTATTGAGTTACAATAAATTGCGTTGATGGAGTGAAGCGCTTCGCTACGGTCGCAGGTTCGAATCCTGCCTCGGGCATGGATGTGTGTGATGTCCTTAGGTTAGTTAGGTTTACGTAGTTCTAAGTTCTAGGGGACTGATGACCTCAGATGTTAAGTCCCATAGTGCTCAGAGCCATTTGCCATTTGAGTGAAGCGCTTGATGGTGACAACCCGCTCGACTGAGATTCCCAAAACCGGATTTCGTAAATTAAATTAACCTTGGTTGGCTATGTGGAAACTCCTACGTCGATCCCCTTGATTTGAAAAGTGCTTGGGCTGGCAGGTTAGGATTATTTTATTTTGTTATTTCGCCTAATCTTGATGGATTGACATTTTGTGCATGAAGCTATCTACCAACGATATTTAATTGAAGACAAGCAGTCATTGTGCTGACTAACTCATCAACTGGAATACTTGAATTCCAGTGTCCACTTATGTAAAACGAGTGGCGATCAGAAAATCTGTACAAGGTGTAACAAAAATGTATGGCACAAATTGCGGGACATATTCCTCACCGGTAGACGAAGAAATTACGTTATATGAACAAGTGTCTGGAAACGCTTTGTCTCCATGTTAGAATTAATATTCTCCAGTTCAATAGTCATCAGAAACATACAAGAACAGGACGTTAGAATTATGGACTAACGTGCATTCTTGTTGGCGTATGATTACGTTGTACACCGCCAGTGTTTTCTTTTACATATAACTGTTCCCATTGCTTGTTTACGTACATCATTGTTTACAGATGGCATTAACTGCTCCAGCGATCAGTACGACAGTTGCAAGCACACTGGTTACTACGTGGAGTTGATTACAGACATGGCTCGTGCAATGAGAGTGTACAGAAACGCAGAAATGGCAGAGGCCCCTTTGATTTATGGATTATTTGCAGGAAATTTGCACCGGGAGAGATTCAGAGAACGAAGATGACCCGAAACGACAACGTCTGAAGCCATTGATCGTCGTCTTAGGGACCATGCAGCATTTATACCTGATGCCCGCGACCGGGAAGCCTTAGAATGACGAGGACACCGCAACGGGAAGCGACAATTCTTAATGCAATCGACGAGACAATCCTAGTGTCAGTACGAGACACATAGTTGCGACACTGAATGTCGACAACGTGACTGTCTGGCGAGTGCTACACGAGGACAACCTGTATCCGTATGTGCAGGCACTATCAGCTGCTCATTTTTCTGTAGGGCCACTCTTCTGGGAATGATTTGTGATTTGTTCTACAAAGTGTCAACCCTAATTTTAGTAAAACGATACAGTTCACAGATGAGGCAACACTTCAGCGAGATCAGATAGCAAATTTTCACATTAGCATGTATGGCCAGACGTCAGTCCTCATGCAACTGTTGAAGCACATCATCAACAAAGATTTTCTGCGAATATTTGGGCCGGCATTGTTGGTGACTGCTTGGTAGTGCCTCACTTTGTTCCCCCAGGCTCAACGGACAAATTTATCGTAATTTCGTAGAGAATGCTCTACCGGATCTGTTAGCAGTGATGCCTTTAGTAATTTCATCGCGAATGTCTTATCTGATCTGTTAGCAGATGCGCCTTTAGCTGTGCGACAAAACATGTACTTCATGCATGATGCAGCACTTCCTCATTTTGGTGTTAATGTCCGTCGGCTTCTAAATAACAGATTGCGTCACAGATCAATAGGAAGAGAGGGACCAATTGTCTGGCCTCCACGCTCTCTGGACATAAACCCACTGGACTTCTATTTATGGGGGCATTTGGATCTCTTGTGTAAGGAACTCCAGCACAAGATGTTCAGTCTCCATGCCCCTCTCGTGGAAGTCTGCGAAATGATACGCTTTACTCGCTCGAGGAGTACATCAGTGCTCTCGGAGGGTATGTTGAACATCTCCCGTGAGAAATAGTTGCATATGGTGCGGGCACTTACCACGTGTCTTGCGCCACCACCAATGACAGTCGATGTGTAACATTTATATCAAATAATGGGTACCTACTATTTCAATATATTTGTTGCAGAGTGCTGCAGGGAGAGTCATTTGGAGGAGGCCACCATTGGTGTAAGTATGTGAGTTGTATCTCCGGCTCATTGCGTTAATCATATCAGTTTTAATTAAAGAGAGAATCACCATCAGTGATCTCCTTAGTCAACTGCCGTCTGCTTCACGTCTGCTGTGCAGCGAGCTACCTTAATTTAAGTATTAACTGTATTTTTCTTACTTGTCACTTCTTCCGTGTGTATTTGCTTTTACGAAGCTTTAATTGTCTGGTGCTATTAATAGTGTTCCATAGATTTCGTGTTTGTTTTGAATACAGTCAGAGAGAGTCCCTTTAGTCAGCCATAGTCAGTGTCAGTGTAGTCGTAACTGCCGTCTGCTTCACGTCTGCTGTGCAGCGAGCTACCTTAATTTAAGTATTAACTGTATTTTTCTTACTTGTCACTTCTTCTTCCGTGTGTATTTGCTTTTAGGAAGCTTTAATTGTCGGGTGCTATTAATAGTGTTCAATAGATTTCGTGTTTGTTTTGAATATAGTCAGAGAGAGTCCCTTTAGTCAACCATAGTGCCAGTAGTGCTAGTGTTTGTTTTCAATACAGTCCAGAGACAGGTAGTGCAATTTTCATTGTTTTCTACAAGAAGTGGCTAGCAACCCCAGTTTAGTGAATAAACAGCCGCCTTTAGTGAATTAGCAGCCTAGTTAAAGGTTGAACAACTCTCTTCAGTAAATTGATTCCTTAGGATGGATAGGATGTGTGACTGCTGTGTACGGACGCAGGAGGAGCTGGCCACTGTTCGCGAACAGCTGAGCGTGTTGATGGCCGCGGTCAGCCGTCTTCAGGTTGCTGCCTCGGAGTGTAGCAGCAGTGGGGAGTCTGGTGCGTCGCAGGGTACACCCCAGGTGTTACATGCTTCACACACTGTCCCTGCTGTCGAGACATCTTCGCGGGTACCGGGCGCGGTTGGGCCACCCTCTCCCCAAGGGGAGTGGCGGGTTCAGCGGCGTTCACGGCGCACGAGGCGGAGGGTCAATGTGGAGGCTGGCCGTTGGCATCGCCCGCTCTGCCTGTGAGTGGACATGTGGCTGCTCCTTCAGCAAGGTCCGAGCAGGCACACGGGGGGAGGGGTTTATTAGTTATTGGGAGCTCCAACGTTAGGCGGGTGATGGAGCCCCTTAGGGAAATAGCGGGAAGGTCGGGGAAGAAGGCCAGTGTTCACTCTGTCTGCTTGCCGGGGGGTCTCATCCGAGATGTGGAGGAGGCCCTACCGGCGGCGATAGAGAGCACTGGGTGCACCCGACTGCAAATTGTTGCTCATGTCGGCACCAATGACTCCTGCCGTCTGGGTTCAGAGGTCATCCTCAGTTCGTACAGGCGGTTGGCGGAATTGGTGAAGGCGGAAAGCCTCGCTCGCGGGGTGGAATCAAAGCTAACTATTTGTAGTATCGTTCCCAGAACCGATCGCGGTCCTCTGGTTTGGAGCCGAGTGGAAGGCTTAAACCAGAGGCTCAGACGATTCTGCGGAGATCTGGGGTGCAAATTTCTCGACCTCCGCCAACGGGTGGAGAAATGTAGGGTCCCCCTGAATAGGTCAGGCGTGCACTACACGCCGGAAGCGGCTACAAGGGTAGCGGAGTACGTGTGGAGTGCACATGGGGGTTTTTTAGGTTAGAGAATCCCCTCCCTAGGCCCGACAAGACGCCTCCTGAGACGCGGCAAGGTAGGAGTAGGCAAAATGCAACAGGGAATAACAATATTAATGTGCTAATAGTAAACAGCAGGCGCGTCTATAGAAAGGTCCCAGAACTGCTCTCATTAATAAACGGTCACAATGCCCATATAGTACTAGGGACAGAAAGTTGGCTGAAACCAGACGTAAACAGTAATAAAATCCTAAACTCGGATTGGAATGTATACCGTAGAGACAGGCTGAACAGTGAAGGGGGAGGCGTGTTTATAGCGATAAGAAGTGCAATAGTATCGAAGGAAATTGACGGAGATCCGAAATGTGAAATGATTAGAGCAGGCTCAGCCATGGTAATTGGATGTCTCTATAGGCCCCCTGGCTCAACAGCTGTTGTGGCTGAGCACCTGAAGGATAATTTGGAAAATATTTCGAGTAGATTTCCCCAACATGTTATAGTTCTGGGTGGAGATTTTAATTTGCCGGATATAGACTGGGAGACTCAAACGTTCATAACGGGTGGCAGGGACAAAGAATCCTGTGAAATTTTTTTAAGTGCTTTATCTGAAAACTACCTTGAGCAGTTAAACAGAGAACCGACTCGTGGGGATAACATATTAGACCTTCTGGTGACAAACAGACCCGAACTATTTGAAAAAGTTAACGCTGAACAGGGAATCAGCGATCATAAAGCGGTTACGGCATCGATGATTTCAGGCGTAAATAGGAATATGAAAAAGGGTAGGAAGATTTTTCTGTTTAGAAAAAGTGACAAAAAGCAGATTTCAGAGTACCTGTTGGCTCAACACAAAAGTTTTGTCTCAAGTACAGATAGTGTTGAGGATCAGTGGACAAAGTTCAAAACCGTCGTACATTATGCGTTAGATGAGTATGTGCCAAGCAAGATCGTAAGAGATGGAAAAGAGCCACCGTGGTACAACAACCGAGTTAGAAAACTGCTGCGGAAGCAAAGGGAACTTCACAGCAAACAAACATAGCCAAAGCCTTGCAGACAAACAAAAATTACGCGAAGCGAAATGTAGTGTGAGGAGGGCTATGCGAGAGGCGTTCAATGATTTCGAAAGTAAAGTTCTGTGTACTGACTTGGCAGAAAATCCCAAGAAATTTTGGTCTTATGTCAAAGCGGTAGGTGGATCAAAACAAAATGTCCAGACACTATGTGACCAAAATGGTACTGAAACAGAGGATGACAGACTAAAGGCCGAAATACTAAATGTCTTTTTTCAAAGTTGTTTCACAGAGGAAGATTGCACTGTAGTTCCTTCTCTAGATTGTCGCACAGATGACAAAATGGTAGATATCGAAATAGACGACAGAGGGATAGAGAAACAATTAAAATCGCTCAAAAGAGGAAAGGCCTCTGCACCTGATGGGATACCAGTTCAATTTTACACAGAGTACGCGAAGGAAATTGCCCCCCTTCTTGCAGCGGTGTACCGTAGGTCTCTAGAAGAGCGTAGCGTTCCAAAGGATTGTAAAAGGGCACAGGTCATCCCCGTTTTCAAGAAGGGACGTCGAACAGATGTGCAGAACTATAGACCTATATCTCTAACGTCGATCAGTTGCAGAATTTTGGAACACGTATTGTGTTCGAGTATAATGACTTTTCTGGAGACTAGAAATCCACTCTGTAGGAATCAGCATGGGTTTCGAAAAAGACGGTCATGTGAAACCCAGCTCGCGCTATTCGTCCACGAGACTCAGAGGGCCATAGACACGGGTTCACAGGTAGATGCCGTGTTTCTTGACTTCCGCAAGGCGTTCGATACAGTTCCCCACAGTCGTTTAATGAACAAAGTAAGAGCATATGGACTATCAGACCAATTGTGTGATTGGATTGAGGAGTTCCTAGATAACAGGACGCAGCATGTTATTCTCAATGGAGAGAAGTCTTCCGAAGTAAGAGTGATTTCAGGTGTGCCGCAGGGGAGTGTCATAGGACCGTTGCTATTCACAATATACATAAATGACCTGGTGGATGACATCGGAAGTTCACTGAGGCTTTTTGCAGATGATGCTGTGGTGTACCGAGAGGTTGTAACAATGGAAAATTGTACTGAAATGCAGGAGGATCTGCAGCGAATTGACGCATTGTGCAGGGAATGGCAATTGAATCTCAATGTAGACAAGTGTAATGTGCTGCGAATATACAGAAAGATAGATCCTGTATCATTTAGCTACAAAATAGCAGGTCAGCAACTGGAAGCATTTAATACCATAAATTATCTGGGAGTACGCATTAGGAGTGATTTAAAATGGAATGATCATATAATGTTGATCGTCGGTAAAGCAGATGCCAGACTGAGATTCATTGGAAGAATTCTAAGGAAATGCAATCCGAAAACAAAGGAAGTAGGTTACAGTACGCTTGTTCGCCCACTGCTTGAATACTGCTCAGCAGTGTGGGATCCGTACCAGATAGGGTTGGTAGAAGAGATAGAGAAGATCCAACGGAGAGCAGCGCGTTTCGTTACAGGATCATTTAGTAATCGCGAAAGCGTTACGGAGATGATAGATAAACTCCAGTGCAGGAGAGACGCTCAGTAGCTCGGTACGGGCTTTTATTGAAGTTTCGAGTACATACCTTCACCGAAGAGTCAAGCAGTATATTGCTCCCTCCTACATATATCTCGCGAAGAGACCATGAGGATAAAATCAGAGAGATTAGAGCCCACACGGAGGCATACCGACAATCCTTCTTTCCACGAACAATACGAGACTGGAATAGAAGGGAGAACCGATAGAGATACTGAAGGTACCCTCCGCCACACACCGTCAGGTGGCTTGCGGAGTATGGATGTAGATGTAGATGTAGATCGAAAGTGATTTTCATTGACTGTAACCTAGTTTCTCGCTCATGTTGCATATTCGCGGTCTGTCAGTTCAAATGGTTCAAATGGCTCTGAGCACTATGGGACTTAACTGCTGTGGTCATCAGTCACCTAGAACTTAGAACTACTTAAACCTAACTAACCTAAGGACATCACACACATCCATGTCCGAGGCAGGACCGAACCTGCGACCGTAGCGGTCACGCAGTTCCAGACTGTAGCGCCTAGATCCACACGGCCACTTCGGCCGGCTGGTCTGTCAGTGTAAGATCACTTATGTGCATTATAAAAATGCATTCCGGATAATCTACCTGCGGCTGCAGACTGGATGTAACTGTGTAATCAAGGTAAAGTGCAATGTACGTCACGACACCATTGGATAAATGGAATTATGTGACATCTTTTTTTAAAATAGTATACGCTTTTTAGTGACAAAATAAGTCGTAGAGTATTGCCTTCATAGTTCACCTTCGCATCCAGATTCGGCGAGTCCACGGCCTGCGCTTCCAGTGTATCCAAAGGGACATCAACTCAAAGAACGGATGGACGGACTTCCATATCTCCAACGACGACCTCGCCATGTAGCACAAATGGAGACTGATAGTGGTCTTGAAAATGTAGGTGGAGTGTTATAGCTGCCTGTTAAGATTTTTATGTGGAGCTGATTTCACTGGCTCGCAAGAAAATGAACGGACAGCCGAAAATATAGTGTGTGAAAATCGATTTATCGCATATCAGAACTCTGACGCTTATATATGAAGACATTTATTTAAATATCTGTACAATACATTATAAATGCGACCAGTGGTATAACACACACCACAATATTTGAAGTGGGTAGGCAAATGAAGAACAGTTTTGAAACGATAGAACTACATCGCGCATGGTCAGTTAAATGCCGTCTGGGTTCGGGTCCCACCACATACTTCCTGAACCACTACATTTCCAGGTCCTTGGGCTGCCCGAAGAGCTTTTGTAAACATAAATGCATGAGTTTTTAGCACAAACATAATTACGAAACCCTCAAGCTACTCAGTCGTATTTCTCTGACCAGGCGATGAAATGTGATACAAATATTTTACAAAACCAGAAATAGTGCGTCGTAGGCCGACATGGACACTTTTCAGTCCACGTCCAACTGATCCATAAGACAGTCTGGAACCGCGAGACTGCTACAGTCGCAGGTGGGAATCCTGCCTTTGGCATGGATGTGTGTGATATCTTTAGGTTAGTTAGTTAGGTTTAAGTAGTTCTACGTTATAGGGGGCTGATGACCTCAGATGTTAAGTCCCATAGTGCTCAGAGCCATTTGAACCATTTTTTTGATCCATAAGAAAAAAATTTTAAACCTGTGTCATCGTTTTTCCAAACTATCGCAGTAATGATAACAATAATTTTCTGAAACTCTTCCTTTTAGTGAGGCTGTAACATTGCTCTCTTATTGCACTGCGACTGTAATTGTTTATTTCGGTGAATAACGCCTGTCTGCAATGCGATAGATAGTTTAATTCGTGTTTTCTTAATGATGTGGCCCGATAGGGTTGGAATAAAAGGTGAAACCTTTCTGATTTTCAACGACGCTAGCTATTCAGAGAGTTAATCGTCGTGAGATATTGGGCACGATGTGCACCTCTCTCGGAAAGACGGCTTCAGCGAAGGAACTTCTTCAGTGACAGCCACATAATGAATAGTATTGCCAAGCCCAAGCTTGGAGCTGATGCGTCACAAGTGATTTACGAAGCTCGTACACACTGGAAACCATTCGTTTTGTCGCGTAGTCCACGCGGCCTGCACAAACTACCTCAGACGGGATATCAGACTCCTAACGTAACCAAAAAACACCGAGAGGGAAGACGTGACATGCGCCGCAACAATGAGGTTCGGTGTTGATACTCTGATGGGCGTAGAAACCTTCGGCAAGGCTTTGGTATTTTTCGATTTTGCGCCTCTGTGGTGGAATCGCTGGTTGTTTAGAATCTCTTTGCCAAAGAGGATTGTGGTGCAAATGTGGTCCGCGAGGCGGCGTTTGACGGACAGCGACGGCAATCTTAAGATAGCAGCGGAAAGAGAAAGGTGGCGAGCGAGGCCTAGAGCTGGGAGCAGCCCGTGGTATGTTCCGGTAAACGACTTGGCCACACATGGAGTAATACCGACGCCTAGTTGTAGTTGAGAGCCGTTGTTCGGAAAGCTGTAATTTGGAAAGGAGCTCCCCTTTTGCGTAGAAGAGCGCTTAGGTTTCACAATACTGGTGTTTCCGAAAGGAGATCGACGGTTAAAGCAACAGTTGAAGGTCTGCACAACCGTCACTATAGTGCCACTGCGCCATGGGTGCATTTACGGACGAGTACTGGATAACTCCACGTCAAGATGAGTTGCAAAATTGTAACTGACTCTGCCCTTGTGGTGCGCCATTAGTTCTACTATTTCGTGACTGGTTATTTATTTGTTTTAACTGTTCATGTTTAAAGGTTGTCATTGAGTTTTCTCTGATGGGGGGCATTATTTTGTATGCATGTGTGGGGCCAGTGGTAACTGCTTTATGTTTCAAGTCTTATCACGCCAATTTAATGATGTGTGTAATGTATTCCAGGAAGTAACGGCAAGACCGACGTGTGAAATTAAATAAGACTGCAAAATTACAGCTCTGTACCACGCAATGATGTACTAGCGGATGAATTCGAATGCTACAGATTTGTTCTTGAGTAAAGTAATTCTTGAGTTACGTAATTACCTTTTGTAATCGAACAGTTCACTATTCTTAATTTGACGTTTATCTGAAGGAGTTTTGCACCTTAGCTTGTTTTGAAACAGTACTACTGAACTGTATTCGAGCAAATTTTAAATTGTGACACGAGAAAGACGGGTGTGTACAAAACTTGTGACGAGGGGGTCCCACTACACTTTGTTGTTGTGTATTTCAAGTGCTTTTGCTAAATTGGATTTATCTGAATACAATTTTAGGTTTGAATTGCTGTCAGGTTGTTATTATAAATTTGTTCTGGGGTTACTGCATGCATTTTTAAGAGCTTGCGATGAAACTTTTAATTGATTTTGTAATTGTACTGGGCTCAAATCTGACACTACTGTATCACAGGTATTTTACCATTGATACTGTATCAGTGTATAAATTATTAATTAAGAGTAAGCCTTGCAATAGGTAACCTTTAAAAGAAGAAAAAATAAAAGGTGTAGGACAATATGTTTTTAATCACTGTTGACTAAGAATTGTTCGTTAATAAATTTGTTTTCAATGATGTCTGAGTTAATGTTAGCGCGGCACCTTTCCCATACCAGATATATAAAAAGGTGCAAAGTTTTCAGGTTCCACAGACTATTCGGAAATGATCTCGCCAGATCTGGGGCGCAAAGCAGCCCCTTTAGTGCTCCGCCGAAGCAATAGAGCTAGCTGCGTAAAAGAACTTACGCCCTGCTCTGTTCTCGAAAGGTTCCAAGAGCGCTATTCCTGTGAGAATCAGCCTCCACTATTACCGAAGTTAGAACGAGCGCCATAGAACTGGGCTAGCGCATTGGCCAGAATAACTTTATATTAAACAAGAGCGAAGAACTTTTACAGCGTCGTAAGGTAACTCACTTCATTCAGGACCGATCAAGGGGAAAGACGTTTACGTTTAGCAAGTTATGCTACAGCATCTAGAGGGTGTGACGTTGCACAGGATCGTTGGAAAGCGTAAGTGACTGCTAGATCACTACCTACAGTTAGTACAGCAATAGTGATTGTCTAATATATTTTATAGTTGGAAGTATTGTAGGGTCTTTCCTGGGGGTGATGAAAATCAACTCCCCAGGTCGACTGAATCAATTTTCCAGTTTAATTCTTGCATTTGATGAGCCCTGTCTCTCAGTGGATATGAGTTGGCGCAGGTCCAGTATGGTGTCGAGGGTAGGAGTACTGAGTTTTAAGGAACTTGTTTCTGCCTCAGTCCGTTGCATCGGAGAGGCAAAAGCAAAGGCGGATGCAGAATACCTGTAGCCGTAACAAACAACTCATACCAAAAGCTTCGAAACCGTCTAATTTTCCACACATTGCGTTAGGTATATTGGTACTATGGATAAAGCTTATGTATACGTTTTACGCAAAGACTTCTATAAAACGGAGTAACTACTTTTTATTAATCTGTCTGCCGGTTTGATAGTATACCAATTCGCTCTGGTGCTATTTAAATGTTGTCTGGAGAATACATGGATGAACTGTTGAACTGCCTTTTGTTGCTATATCAACACTGATGTTAATCGAGCGTCTGAATTAGCATTTTGAGTGCATCATTATCGTGTGGAGTTTGCTTTTTGTGTCAACGCAAGGTTGTGTACTACCTAGGATATGTTCACATAATTACACTGACAGCGCGACAAAACCGTTCTTGTACTGTAATTATAGTCAGCACTGCTACTTGTTAAACTTATTTCTGTTATTACATAATATGTCTCCACGAATCGTAAACGCGGGTAGAAACTAATAGCATAACATTGTTAGTCATTCCGAGAAACCCTGAAAAATGACATGTTCCTAACGATTTTGTGAACCATCTTTCCTTTCTTGGCGTAACATACGAATCCGTAACGAATGATTACGGGTATATCGTAAATTATATTGGGACCTACTTCAGCATCACATGCTAGTATTCATGAACTATAACATTTAGCAAACTGATCATCTGACCTTCACACAAAACGTATAGTATATTCGTTGATGATGGCAGCAATGCCAGAGACCCAACAGGTAGTACAAATCTGAACCAGAAGATGGGTAATTTTTATTTCTTTTTATTTTCATGTATCTTGCCTTTACCGATTGCCGGCCTATTCGACTCACCGTCAGACTGATTCAACTTAATATATTATTACTGCTTACTGAACAAATATTTCGGTACTTGATATATGCCTTTTCTCTACTACAAAAAATATAAAAAGTTATTTTAAATCATAGTCCATCATATGTAAATCTACATCACTATGAATTCCATGTGGTGACGAAAACGTGAGTCGCCTTGGGTGTGAGGTTACTCAGTTCCGTGACACAGTGCTCGATATTATTCAAGGCT
This sequence comes from Schistocerca cancellata, assembly GCF_023864275.1. Taxonomy (NCBI): domain Eukaryota; kingdom Metazoa; phylum Arthropoda; class Insecta; order Orthoptera; family Acrididae; genus Schistocerca; species Schistocerca cancellata. Next base: position 185,215,119 of record NC_064626.1, read on the forward strand.
CGAGTTCCTGCTGCTGAAAATGGAGGCAACTGATTGACGGAGAGGGATAGGCAGGATTCTTCTCCCTTAGGATAGGGTGTTTATATGTTAGCGCTCTTGTATGGACAACACTGCTGGAACACTCGACAACAACAGAGTAAACGTGTTTTTGTCCCACTCCGTCATCAGTCGCCTTCCTTTTCGGTAGCAGAAGCCCGACTCTGGAAGGATCTTCCTTACTATGTCAGAGAAATGAATGTTATCTCCAACTTCAAAGGACAGTTAATGACATTTCTACTAAAATAATATTTTCCGTCCTTCTCTAGTACGCACCTATTACCCAATTACAAGTTTCTCTCTGTCCCTACCAACTTTCCACATTTCAGAAAGCCCCTAACTGGTGCAGCCTATCTAAATTTCTTTTCCTTAGAACTCACTATGTCAGAAAATATTACTTCTGAAAAGGCATAAATACATTTAGCATCTGATAGCATCACGGTTATTTTTACTATTATTGTTATTATTAATAATAGTAGTACTGCTGGTGTTAACGCTATCTGTTCTTAGTTTTACTGCTACGCGTGTCATCTTTAGATACAATCAAACCTAGTTTCAAACCATTTTTTTCTATTGCTACCATTTCATTACTATTTATAATATTAGAATTATAACGTTTTTGTTATTGAATGAAAAATGTGCCGTAAGTTTGAAACTGTCGTCCAATGTAACGTAGGGCCTGAAGGCTCTGATTTGATCAGTCTAAATAAAGGCAATAAACACACAGTAGTACGTTGTGACTGAGATCGGCTGTGGGCTAACAGGATTGTATTAGTATCATATACGGATACCAGATCACCCGATCGCCTCCATAATGGCATGGTTGCGCATGCGCCTGCTCTCCGCGGCTTGAAACTATCCGATATTGAAAGGAAAGCCTCTGTGTTATTTGTTCGGCGCATCATGCTGACTGTCTCTCACTCAATCCACTCATTCACGACTAGGTTATTTTACTGTCTGCGGCCGGGCAGTCTTGATCAGTCTGTCGATGCTAGTCGAGTGAATTCAAGGTTAAGTACGTTGAAATGTCCCCTTAGAAAAATTTATGAATTACAGTGCTGGTAAACCTCTTACGTCATTTGATTTCCAAACAGCTGAGCAGAACGGAACGTACTCAGACATTTCTCTCTTTACTTATTCTGATCAACACTAAACTGACACATAATATTTTTAGCGCAACGCAATGTAACGTACAATCCCTACAAAAGAATGGCCCTGACTAACAATAACCTATACCTTTCATGAATCACTTACCTCACAAATATCTTCGTTACTCGAACTACTGCAATACAGCGAGCGCCGATACTGCCAGCTAAATAAAAGGCTGTAACTACTGATAGGCACAGTCAGCAAATGAAAGATTTTGATAGAGAACAAACAATGTATTTGTTGTTGTTGTTGTTGTGGTCTTCAGTCCGGAGACTGGTTTGATGCAGCTCTCCATGCTACTCTATCCTGTGCAAGCTCCTTCATCTCCCAGTACCTACTACAACCTACATTCTTACCTTAATAATATTCGAACGTCATCATATATATATATATATATATATATATATATATAAGTTCATGATAATCAGTATTACAAATGTACTCTTTCTGATGGAAACACGTCCAGATCGTCCGCTCTCAGAACTCCGCCACCTCTCTCCCCACATCCATCACTGCTGGCGGCTAACCTCCAACTTCGCAACGCTAAGCGCTGTTCACATCCAACTGCTCAACACTACAATAGCAAATATTCCAATGCAAACCAGCCACAGACTGCACACAGCACAGTCAGTGATTTTCATACAGAGCGCTACGTGGCGTTACCAACATAAAAACCTAAGCAGTCTACTTACAACGCCCATGAATTTTATATTGCTGACAGATATTTGGGGGCAGATATTGTGCTGCGGCAGCATCTCACTGCCCCTTTTCTGTTAATGAGAGAGAGAGGGATTGACAGTATGGTAACCGTTCAAAACCGGGATTGCGGAAAAACGTCTTGGAAGACGGTGTGCTTCGGTCTTAGCCTACCAATGGCAGTAGCTTCCTCGTGGCATCAAGTGACACACAACCTGATACGCACCAACGGGCGCCTGCTTCGTGTTGGGCTTAGCGTCATGGATCAGTGCGTTCAGTGTTCCACCATAGACACGCTACAACATAGATTTACCTGTCAGGATCACGAAATGAACTGGTACTGGCCTAAAAAAGGCATTTCTAATTCGGTCCGTTGACACTGTCTTTCCCACTGATATCCAATTGTGTCCAGACTACATCTACTTTCCGAGAGCAAACTTAAATATAGTTGTATAATTGTTAAGCCACAAATTGGACATTCATCAATCAATGTATTATAACTGTTGAAATGACATTATTTGCTAGGGAAGTTGTGATTATTGGCGTATATGCAACCACGAACGACACAAAAGATAAGGAGAAAGATACATTTTGGGACACCGTCTGGGAGACTATTGAAAAAATCCCAAGAAGAAAGGAACTGATTATCATGGGAGATCTGAATGGAAGGGTAGGAATTAGAGAATTTTGTAGAATAGTAGGCAAACATGGAGAGGACGAATATAATGACAATGGGGAACGATTGATTGCAATTTGTGAACAATTTGATCTAAAAATTACCAACACATTTTTCACACATAACGACATTCATAAATATACTTGGCAACAGAACACCAAAGAACTTCGTTCTATAATAGGCTATATTATCATTAGGCAAACAAGTAGTTTCAAAGCAGTAGACGTCAGATCTCGTAGAGGAGCCCAGTGTGGATCAGACCACTATCTAGTTAAAATGAAGTCTTTCTGGCCATGGAAGAATGCAAGGAATGATACAAGTAACGTAAATAAAACGAACCAGACTGAGAAAGATGAAAATTTACCTTTTAATATTGACAGTCTACAAGACGAAAGTATCAGAACACTCTTTGCGGCCAGGATGGAAAGGAAACTGGTTGAATCAATTGAAGGAAGTACAGAGGAAATATATGACTATATAAAAGCTAATGTGAAAATCATAGCAACAGAGGTGTTGGGTAAAAAAGATAGCAACCACAACAGTGCAGCAGAGTGGTGGTCAGAGGAACTAGAGGTCCTCGTTAGAGAAAAATGAAATGCGTTCCTTCAGTGGCTGAATGATAAATCAGAAGAAACAAGATCAATATACAAGGAAAAGAAGAATGAAGTGATGAAAAAAATAGAGATGGCAAAAAATGAAGAATGGGAAAAAACGTGTGCCAAAGTGAATAGCAAATTAGGATTTGGGAGAGCAAAAGAAGCATGGTCAGTATTGAAAGGGCTTCGACAGGATACAAAAAGCAAAACTAATCTCCAACTGATATCACAAAAGGAATAAGAAGAGTATTTCCAAAAATTGTTAAATGAGGACAGAGAAGAATATCTAGAAGAAGGAACAGGGGAAGATAAAGGACATGAAGATGATGAAATCCAGATTTTAGAAAGTGAAGTACTTCAGGCGTTGAGAACAGGAAAGAATGGTAAATCACCGGGACCAGGCAAGATCAATCTGGAGTGTCTGAAATATGGTGGTGACAAAATTGTGAAACTGATAACACAGTTCTTCAACAAAATGACACATGGAGATTCAGTACCCAACGAGATGAAGCTAGGTTACATTAATACAGTATTTAAGAAAGGGGATCGCAAAATTTGTTCAAACTTTCGAGGAATTTGTGTTACAAACACATTAATGAGAATTTTTTCGAAAGTAATTAAAAACAAACTGGAAAAAATTTTAGAACCCAAGAAGAACAATGTGGATTCACGACTGGGAGATCATGTGTATACCATATTTTCACATTACGACAGATTTTGGAGAAACATAGGGAAAAATCAAAAAATATAGGATTAATTTTCATAGATCTAGAAAAAGCGTATGATACTGTTCCAAGATAATTACTTTGGAGAGCACTACATATGGCAAACATAAACCCTTCCTTGATTAAAATAATACAACAGATGTATAAAGATAACCTTTGCCAAGTGAAAGTTGGTAATAAACTTTCAGAGAAATTTAGAACAAGCAAAGGCCTTTTACAGGGCTGTCCCAGGTCACCATCATTATTTAAAATCTATATAGATATTAGCCTTAGAACATGGTCTCGTAAATGTAATAGTATGAGATTAGAAATAAGAGATGGAGTGTACCTACATCATTTATTATTTGCTGATGATCAAGTAGTCGTAGCACAAGATGGGGAGGATGCTAACTATATGTGCAATCAACTAGCAGTAGCATACAAAACTTGGGTTTGAAGATTAATTACCAAAAAACAGAGTACTTGACTAATGATTCAGATGAGCTATACATTGAAGGAAAGAAAATTAAAAAGATAAACACTTTCTGTTATTTGGGACCCATTTTAGAAATCGAGGGAAAATCAGAGTCAGAAATCATTAAAAGAATTAGTAGCGGACGGAGGGTCATTGGGATGCTTAACTCAGTCTTATGGAGCAAGAATGTAATGAGCAGAAATAAAAAATTAATATACAAATCCATATTAGAGAGAGTGGTTCTGTATGGAACGGAGACCTGGACAATTAACATGAAGCACATTAAAAAGTTACAAGCTCTAGAGATGGACTTCTGGAGAAGATCGGCAAGAATCTCCAATAAAGAAAAGATAAGGAACACCGAAGTAATAAGGAGAATGGAAATAAAAGAAAGAATATATGACGTAATGGATGGGAAGAAATTACAGTGGTACGGGCATGTACGACGAATGAAGGAAACCAGAATACCAAAATTGATACTGTAGTGGGAACCAGAGGGGAGAAGAAGAAGAGGACGACCAGTGACCACCTGGCTCCAAAACTTACAGCACACAATGAGGAGAATGGGCGCAGAGGAAGAGTACACACAAGATCGAAACACCTAGAGAAATATTTTGAGAATATAGTTTAAGAACGTTTATTGTTTGTATTGTAATTTCCAAGTAAATTATTATGTTGGAGATAAGCCTCTGTAATGAGGAAAAGCTCAAAATAATAAAAAAAAATTCATTATATTGTAGATGGAAGGGCGATAAGAACCGGATCGCCTTCGAGAAATGTATAGCCACTACATATTGGAAGTGCCACGGTATGACGACTTATTCGCATTACAGGGTGATACAGGAGGAATCTCACATAATTTGTGAGGTGATTTTGCATGTAAAGGTGGAAGTGGCCAGAAAATGACTATTCCTGTGGGATGTGGCCACATACACTCTCCCTTTCGGAAAAGCATCACCCACACAATTCCGAAGGTTGCTAGAGACGTCAAGTGCGAGAATAATTGCCCAATGAGCTTAATGACTCGTGAGTGCTACTGATGTCGGAGGACAACTGGTCACGGGAAGCGATCGGCGGCGCGTGACCCAGGGAGGCGCCCGGAGGTTGCAGCGACGCGTCCACTGACGGCGTCGCCGGCGCGAGAACAGGCGGCGGCGGCGGCGGTGGCCTGGAAAGAGGCGCAGCTGATTGAGATGCCGACGCACCTCACCAGAGGCCCCCAATACCAGATACATAGCGCGGCCGAGGCAGCGAAGAATGCGCCCTTCGAGCCAACGCCGTGTAGTAGACAACGTCGCCTGGGGCAAAAGCAGGTGTCTGCCGCTGCACAGGAACCTGATGCGGCGGATGTAGCAAAGACATCAAGGTTCGATGAAGGCGACCGTGGAGCAACTCAGCTGGCGAGCGACTATCTCGGGGCTGAGAGCGATACGAGGACAAAAAGAGCAATAACGCGTCCTCCCGAGAATGCGACTCTTTCAACTTCAACATCCGTGACTTGAAAGTCCTGACCAGTCGTTCAGCGGCACCGTTTGACTGTGGCGAAAACGGCGCGGACGTCAGATGTTGAATACCATTGGCCTTGCACAATGACTGAAATTCTGCAGACATGAATTGTGGGCCATTGTCGGAAACAATAGGCTGTGGAAGACCTTCTTGTATGGCACGGAGGTGCTCTGGACTGGGATGTATGCCTTGGGCATTGAGTACACGTCCCAGGTATGGTAAGTCACGAGCAAAAAACACACATTTGTCCTTCCGCAAGCGAAGACCATTTTGTCGCAAGACCTGAAATAATGTTCTGAGATTGGCTAAATGTTCTTCTTCCGTCTTTCCGGAGATCACAATATCGTCCAGATAGTTTGCTGCAGTAGGGACCGACGGACAAACAGTTTGTAGATATTGCTCAAACAATGCAGGGGCGGATGCACACCCGAATGGCAGTCGTTTGAATCGACGCAAACCAAGATGCGTGTTAACCACAAAAACGCTCTGGGATTCTTCGTCCACCGGTATTTGCAAGTACACTTCTGCTAGGTCCAACTTCGAAAAATATTTACCTGGGCACAGTTTGTCAAAAAGATCTTCCGGGCGGGATAAAGGAAAAGTTGCAGTCACTAGTTGTGGATTCACTGTTACCTTGAAGTCCACACAAAGTCTCAATTTTCCGGAAGGTTTTGGCAAAATTACTAAGGGTGATGCCCAGAGAGAAGCCTGCACACGTTCAATTACACCTTGTGATTCCGAATCGTGTAATGTTGTTGCGACCTTATCACGCAATGCGTGGGGAACATTGCGCTCTCTGAAAAATTTTGGTTGCGCGTTTACTTTCAGTTCCAAATGTGCTTTATAGTTCTTAGTGCAACCGAGGCCCGGTGCAAAAATGTCTGCAAATTCTTCACATAGATGAGAAACGCTGTCGGAAGGCACAGTCTGGTTCACTGATAGGACCAGATTTACTATAGACAAGTTAAACAACTGAAATAAATCGAAACCAAACAAGTTCACTGCAGAAGAAGAACGAAGGACGTAAAATGACACAAGTTTTGTTTGTCCCTTGTATGTTGCAAGAAGGCTGCACTGTCCTAACACAGGGATCTTGTGAGCCGAATAGCTAGTTAACAGTTGCGGCATGCAACGGAGGTGTGCCCAGCAGTTTGTAAGTGTCTTCATTAATCAGTGACTGCAGCCCCGGTATCGAGCTGGAATGGTATCACTTTGCCGTTAATGTCCCAGTCCACAAAAAGTTTATTGCCCTGCTGACAACAAGAGCAACTGTCTCGTGCAACGTGAACTGACACTGGTACAAAATCACTTCCGACTTGACGGGAGTTCCGGCGGTGTCGACGCACACTATTTGTGGGACGAACACAGTCACTGTTAGAGAGAGTGGCACTGGGCGGAGTGGAATGAACGATATGAATTTCCATGGGCGAAGATTCGTGAGCCTGAGTATCCTTGCTTCGATTCCAATTCCAGCGTGAAGCGAAGAGCCTGGAATGGGTGTGAGTTGCCGATCGGAGCTTTTTCTGGCAAACACTTTGAACATGTCCTTTTTGATTACAGTAAAAGCAAATAGCTTGGCGTGATGGGCAGTTCTCACGCGAATGTCTAGTAGCACACCGCGGGCATGATTTTAGCACTTGCCGGTGCGGTACACGTGGCTGAGAGCCTGGCTGCAGCGGCGCGGCCGGGCGAAGGACTGTTTATTGTTCCATGCAGCTCGCCCAGTGGGCCGGTAAACCTGACACACGGCTGGCGAAGTTTCAAATGATTCCTGAGCAAAGTCAAGCGTGTCCTGCCGATCCAATATGTCCATCACTTGTTGAAGGGAGGGACTGACTAGCTTCAAAATCTGTTCCCTTATACGAACATCAGAAACGTTCTGCGCAATTGCGTCACGTACCATAGTATCTGAATAAGGGAGTCCACATTGACACACAATCCCTAGTAAGGCCTTGCAAGGTTGCAACCCACTCCCTATTAGTCTGACCTGCCATACGTTTTGTACCAAAGAAGTTATACGTTTTTGCAACTACATTGACTGTTTCTTTGAAATATGCATCTAATGCAGACAAAATTTCGTCGTAGGACAGAGTTGCTACGCTGCCTCGGGGAAATAATTTGACTATCACGCGGTATGTGTGCATCCCTACAGAGGACAACAAAAAAGGCTGCCGCTCATTACCTTGAATTCTGTAGGCGGCGAGATAGAATCCAAATTGGCGTGACCACTCCATCCAGCTTTCCAGTGCAGCATCAAAAGGACGAAAAGTAGGAGCAACTGCGTGTTGTAGCTGCGTTAGCGGTGGGGTGGCGGCTCCCGCATCGTTTTGCATTGCACGTTGACCCTGGACGAGCTGTCCAAGGGCATCCAGTAAGGCCTGCGTCTGCTGATTCTGTAAGTGATAAAATTCGGACAGTACATCTGGAGATGGTGGCGAAGCCATTACAAAAGTAAATCAGGGCAGTATACTTACGAACGCGGTACTGTCACGTCGCCAGTGTTGTGGGTTGGCAGAAGAGCCAACACTGGGTTACTAGAGGAAGCCGAAAGGCACACGTCTTAGCTCACGCAGGCTGGCGTGAGGTCTGGAACAGGTCAAGGAAATTAGATTTTAGAAAAACGGACGTACCTGGTGGAATACTTAACTTTAATCCATTAATGATGAGCGTCGCTCTTGACTGTACATTATTCACAATATCAATCGTAACTGAACATGGCGCCTTGCTAGGTCGTAGCAAATGACGTAGCTGAAGGCTATACTAACTATCGTCTTGGCAAATGAGAGCGTATTTTGTCAGTGAACCATCGCTAGCAAAGTCGGTTGTACAACTGGGGCGAGTGCTAGGAAGTCTCTCTAGACCTGCCGTGTGGCGGCGCTCGGTCTGCAATCACTGATAGTGGCGACACGCGGGTCCGACGTATACTAACGGACCGCGGTCGATTTAAAGGCTACCACCTAGCAAGTGTGGTGTCTGGCGGTGACACCACAGGAAGAAAAAAGTATCCTACGGATAGTTCGACATGCATGAGCGAAAACGGCCAACTTCACACTGGTAGACTCCCTCAAGCAGTTAACCACGCGGCAGCAAACTCGCCATTGTCATTCACCAGTCCGTTCTGCATAGTAACTTTAGAAAATGTGTAAGCTGGTTTTTATATAATCGTGACTTGTATTTATTCCAGGGTCGATAAAAATATAATTCTTTATTTTTAGCTATTTTTATGTTTTTGATTTTGTGAAACCCATAAATTGTCTCGTTGATAACTACAGTTCGAAGCTGCAGTGAGCGAAATTGCGCAGCGCTTAAGACACTTGGTCTGGATTCCGGAGGTCCTGTCCAAGCCAAGTTTGTGCGTCCTCTTCTCGACAGTAAACACTAATTTCCCCTTTTTCTCTTCCCGGGTTAGATTCCCGGCGGGGTCAGGAATTTTCTCTGCCTCGTGATGGCTGGGTGCTGTGTGCTCTCCTTAGGTTAGTTAGGTTTAAGTAGTTCTAAGTTCTAGGGGACTGATGACCATAGATGTTAAGTCCCATAGTGCTCAGAGCCATTTGAACCCCTTTTTCTCTGTATTTTTAGTAATGCATCCACAAGAGGGAAGACGAATAAAAAAATGGGCTTGCTGAGTTATTTAATATCCTTATCCATTCCTAAGTCATGGCTGATTCAGTAGTTAGAAAATTATATGCGGAAAACTTAAATAACAAGAACTGATTGGGCAGCTTTGCAATTATTTGTGTTTTGGGCTGCCTAACTTACGTTTACGCCAAAGAGATAACTAGCACCCAGGAAAGTGATTCCGATATGGGATTTAAAACAAGTTGCTTAATATTAATTTCTTTTTAATCCTAGGGTTTGTCGAAATAGGCTGCTCCTTTCAGGATAAGTTCTGGAATGGGTGCACTCAATTAACCATGATCGAGAACAAATTAAATTTTGTGAAGTTAAAAGTAATTCAAATTTCTTTACACTGAGGCGACAGAAGTCATTGTATACCACTTAATGTCGTGTCGGACTTCCTTTTGCCCGCCACAGTGCAGCAACGAGATGCAGCATGAACTTTGGAAGTCCCCTGCAGAGCCTTGCTGCATCTATAGCCGTCCATAATTGCGAAAGTGTTGCTACGGTAGGATTTTGTGCACTAATTGACCTCTTCATTATGCTCCTTGAACTTTCGATGAGCTTTTCGGGAGATCTGGGTTGTCAAGTCATTCGCTCGAACTGTTCAGAATGCTCTTCGAACCAGTCGCGTACCATTGTGGCTCATTGACATCCATAAAAATTCCACTGGTTTTTGGGAACCTAAAGTCCCTGTATGGTTGCATATAGTCTCCCAGTAATCGAACATATCCATTTTCACTCAATGATCCGTTCAGTTGGACCAGAGGACCCAGTCCATTCCATGAATGCTATAGCCCATTAACGCCAAATTTCTCCGCACTGTCCTAAAGGATACGTTCACCGTACGCCCCACATTGATTTCTGTGGTTATTACACGCAGTGTAGCTTGTCTGCTAGCATTCACAACTCTACACAAACGCCGCTACTCTCAGTAGTCATGTGAAGGACGTTAGCCACTTCATTGTCCTTGTTGAGAGGTAATGTTTGCAGTTTAATATTCCCGAAACGCTCATGACACTGCGGATCTCGGAATACTGAATTCCCCAAAGATTCCCGGAATGGAATATCCCACGCGTCTACCTCCAACTACCATTCTGCGTTCAAAGTCTGTTAATTTCTCTAGTGCAGCGATAACCACTTCGAAACCTTTTCACGTGAATCACCTGAGTACAAATGACAGCTACGCCAATGCACTGCAGCGACGACAAAAGCGCTGAATCATTGTGAGAGATGCAGAGGCGAGCGAGTGTGTAGGGACTCACCCCAGTTCACTACCAACAGCGCCACGTCATCATAACACGCCTCTGCCTAACATACAATGATTGCACCAAAATGTTAGAGTGAAATTAAAAATTAAAATAAATTTTCCAGTCTTTGTCACTGTATGTTTCAGTACATTAATGTTAACATTGTGAAGTCTCAGAATGCTCTAATGAATATGTTATGTTACGTATATTATTGTAAGAAAACGTAAGTGGCACTAAATAATGAAGCTGGAAACCTAAAAACTGTTCAGATTGTGAAAATGTATGTCACTATCGAAAGTTACGAGTCTAAACTTGGTCAGGGCAACACTTTAATTGAAATCAACATTTTTACGAAAATTTGAAGCCGCTAACTATTAGATTCAGAAAGGTGAAAATTCGTATGTAGCCTCCGATTCATATAAAAACATCAACGATGTGACTCCATTAAGCTACCTCTGTTGGAGCTACCTCTATTAATTTTCAAGTTATTTTTTTGGAAATTAGTGGCAAGGCCTTATGGGACCAAACTTCAGAGGTCATTGGTCCCTAAGCTTACCCCCTACGTAATCTAACTTAAACTAAGTTACGCTAAGGACAACACACACACAGATGCCCGAGGGAGGACTCGAGAGGGAAAGGGGGGGGGGGGTGCAACCTCGCAGACCGTACAAGGCACCTGAGACCATGCGGCTAACCCGCGTGGCTCAAGTTATTAAAAGCTAAATTAGGAACTAAAACTCCTCGATTCTTAATACATTATCATTTGTAATAGTTATACGAAGTTCTAATTACAGCACTCGATTACATTCAGGAAATTTTGTATCTCTACCAAGTTTCAAGACTTTACTGTAAATAACCATCATTCCAAGGAATCTTAAAGAGGCAGTTCAGAGGTCATGTTCTACAGTCAGTTCCGTTCTAAAAATTGTAACCACAAAAGTTTAAATACAGTCGAGCTAAAACTTATTTAAGTAACTAAATCAAACTTAACTCTATTCACATAAAAATTAAGAAGATTGTAATTTATTAAACGATAGAGATATTAATTATTACGCATCCGAGAAAGGGGCCACCTTTTCCAAGAGCGGTTGTCAACAGATGTTTCGTTTGGCGGTCCGCTGTGCCCACATGTAAATACGGTCAGAGAGGCAGTGCGAAGAGACACTTAGCACAGAGATATCAATCTATCTGGATCAGTGAAATACCTGCGAATGCTGTTCTTCGGATGACGCCACAGCCAGGTAGTTACCAAACGCATTTTCCGTAAAAGTAGGAAGTGAACTCGTCAGGACTGTACACCGTACTGCATGGCTTAATTTTCATTGAAGAACTGTTTGTGTGCTGCCAATAATGTTGACAAAACCACAAATCAAGTAGTGAGATTATTTTCCATTTTTAAGTCGAGCAGTTAACTTTTGGCGATTAGAAGCCAGAGCGATAGACCATTTTACTTGCAGCTTACCGTAGACGTCGGCTCTGAACTGCCGATAGTGCCATTTTCGGTAGGAAAATTATTGTTATGATTATCATCAGAAATATTATCATGTTTGTGTGTGTGAACTTTTACTGAATATGTTAATCAATTACAACTCAAAATTTTTATTTACGGTTCTGGTTCCTGATCCGTATATAGAGCAAGTAGGAATATTTTCTTTCAGTGAGTACAAAGATTAACGTGGATTTTCAGATTAGATATTATGGTCAGTATGTTCTGCATCGCTTTCTGGCTGACCGCAAAAATTGTTTTCAGGCTCTTCTATATGGTGAAGATTAATATATATCCGCCGCCCCCAATATGGTGCATCGTCCAGGAAACTGAACTGTGGAGGTGGTCGGTACAAAACAGGGAACTCGGTAGGCACTAACAGGATACCGAAATGAAATAAGCTGAAACCAATCCAGGAACAGTGGTAAGATTTGCTAGTGAGTGTGGAAACTAAACTGTAAATGTCAGCCACAGTAACCCGGAAGGAGGTAAGAAGACGACACTGCATCGCGTCTACCACTGACGCAGAGGTTAGAATAAGTTTGTGTATCATCATAGAGCTGTGTGGATCTCGTAGTTAACTGTAAGAAACTGCACGCGCTCATCAGTGCCCCCCCCCCCCCCTTACCCACCACAGAGCTACTGCCGTAGGCGATACTCGCTGCCACCCTCAACGCCACATCTGCTACTGCTGCCTGCATTATGTTGCAAAACGTCGCATCACATTAGCTGGTACACTGCGTCGGGATCATTCATCGAGGTCAAGCAATTAAGGAAGTCAATAACATTTAAAGTATTTATTAATAGCTTCTAACGGGCTATTGCAAATGGATGATGTGAAGGTTAAGATGAAACTGGTCTCTGACAATGAATCTAAAATTAACAAAGACGGTTCTGTCAAAGTCATAGATTCAAAATCTGAATGTGATTTTTCAACAGTAGAATCGCAAATACCATGAAGTTAGAACCATTTCGGATGGTGATGTAACTGAAGTTACACTTACATTACTATCACAAAGAGAGTAACCACAGGTAGCTCTTGCTCAAAAAAGAAAAGATGGAATTAATAGAAACTGCATACAGATAATGAAACTAACTTCAGTACTTTGCAATTACCGAATCGCAATACCTTGAATCGCATCATAAAGAACTAAAGGATGGTAATAAAGAACTGAACAGTAAGAGTGAATCTAGTAATAAAGAACTAAAGGATAGTAATAAAAAATTAGAGGATGAAATGACCTCAAAACTGAATAGCTTTAATTATAAAATGGATTGTAACCACCATGATCTGCAAGTCAAAGTAGAGGAACAGCTAACTATATTGCAAAGTGTTTTGAAAACCTATTATGGTGAAGTTATCAAAGATGATCATTTGGAAGGGACGGTTGTCTTCGTCATTGTCTAATGAATCCAAACTTTGTTGTAATTGATTTCATGAAACTACTAATAAACTAAACACATGTTTATGAGGAACCTGATCAAACTAAAATAATTCATCCTATTACAGAAATTAATATCTCGTTAGTAAGAGTGCTTTGTCGTCTTGATAGTGACAGTGAAGCAAGTGCTTTGCCCCAAGCATTGTTTCTGTTCCTAATAAGTAGAGAATGGACTATATACATCGTACGCAATGCGTGCTTTTCATGAGTAATAAAAAGGGCGGAAATGAAGTTCATGTTCATCTGTATTCCAGTTTTCTGTAGGGGTTCCGGAACTCTAGGAACCGAGGTGATGCGAAAGTTTTTTTGATGTGTGTATATTGCAGAAACCACAACACCCAGAAGAAGGCCACCTTAACCGAGGCCGAAACGCTGGTTTCTCCAATGTAGTTCTTTTACATTATGACGCTGTAAGATAGAAAACTTTAATGTTAACTGACTCTAGCCGCGGAATCCTACGCCATTACATTGATTCAAGAGTTGAAATATCCGGCTACTTCTAATTTAATAACTTCCCGTGCAGTAAATGGTGTGATCTGTGTGAGTGTGTTCTTTGTATTACGAACTCATTAGATTACATCGTTTGCTGTCCAAGCCACTTGGCCTTACACATCACAAGTACTTTGTTATAGGTACTTACAGTTCAGTTGCCAAATGACAAACTAACAAATAAACAGACACATCTATAAGTATTTTGGTAATGAGAGAGATAATGCACAACGCTAGACCTCACGCATGTTTGCGTTACCGAGAGGAACAAAACTTCACTAGACTTCCTCACCCTCCATACATCACGGATCTCGCAACTTCCGACTTGCAAATGCTGGGCCCAATGAAGGATGCACTCCGCAGAAAGCAGTATGTGGATGATGGTGAGGTTATTGATGCAGCAAGACGTTGGCGCCAACGTCAGCCAGTAGAGTGATACCATGCGGATATACAGGCCCTCTCAGTAAGGTGACGTAAGGCCGTCGCGTTGAACAGAGATTTTATTGAAAAAAAAAGGTTTTGTAGCCAAAAGTGTGGTGTATTGGTGTATGGTGTATTGGAGGTTTGAATGACGGCAACCTGCTTTCAGGAAAAAATGTGTTGCAACACTTATTGAACACCCCTCCCAACTTCAATGACGATGGAAAGTGTAGCTTCCGGCACCCATCTCTTTGCTATCCCTTATGTCATCATATGGGATCCATTGTTTTCAGGATTTGACAACTTTTTTTAACTTTGTGCCTAGATACCCTTTCTGCCGCCACAGTCGTCAGTTAATGTGAGGCAGGGAAGTCAAGTGAGCCATCTCTCTGCAAAGTGTGTAAACTTATCGCATTTTATATGCTTACGTAACGTATTTTTCTGAGACAGAGATTGAGTTCACCCCCGCATTTATCTAAACGAGTGTGGGAAATTGCTTGGCCGAAGTACCAGACCAACGGCCATTCTGTCGGGTCTTACTCAACTCCTTATCTCGTTCCGTTGCACGTTAAGCAATACGAGCAAATCAGCACAGCTTATCCACCATTAGATGTTAATTAATTGCCTGTTACTTCTGCCTCGGCTTCTTCGGCATGAGACCCAAGATGTATCAGAAAAGTGACACGCACGGACCAATAACTACACAGACTGTCAAATAATGACTCCCAGCCAGAAAAGAGAGATGATCAATACTCCTGAAACACGAGCAAGACTAGTATGTGAAAACCTCGAGCGCGAGATACAACAGCTGAAATGTGTTCAGAAGCAGTAAGTACTCCAACAGTTACGTGAGACGTCTCACAGAGTCAGACACAAGGCCAAGTGACATACTGGAAAAAGAAATGTCGGTTATCACCACACGTGCCGGCCGTGGTGGCCGAGCGGTTCTAGGCGCTTCATTCCGGATCCGCGCGACCGCTACGGTCGCAGGTTCGAATCCTGCCTCGGGCATGGATGTGTGTGATGTCCTTAGGTTACTTAGGTTTAAGTAGTTCTAAGTTCTAGGGGACTGATGACCTCAGAAGTTAAGTCCCATAGTGCTCAGGGCCACTTGAACCAGATTTTGACAACATGTTCCCAGGGTGAGGACGGAAGCAGACGCATATTTAGCACGCACGGCTTTAAAACTTGTAAACTGACAAAGCAGGTCAAAGATTGTCTCATATCACCGAAGGACAAAAGAAACTTATTTCCATCATCGGGAACATGTCGCAGACCATTTATATAAGTGAAAGAACAAGTGGGAGAAAAGAGATGTAGGAGAGGTGGAGGGAGAACCCGCAGAGTGGAGTGGAAGGAAGACGAGTCCTAGGGAGGAGGGGAGATAAGAAGGAGGGTGAGAGTTAGAAGGAAGGACAAATATGGGGGCGAAGCACATCATCTTGGATGGCGAGCTTCTTTGGATAGTGAGGTGGAGGGTTTGGAGATGAAGAAAGGATAGCACACAACGGTAAATGCGCGGCAACAGGCGGGAGTATAGACGAAAGGAGACACCGGTGGGATCGAGGCGGCGATTGGCGTAGAGGATAAGGATGTGTTAAAGGAGGAGGAGGAGATGTGAGGAAAGGGATGAGATCATAGAGGAACCTCTTGGGGCACGGTAGCGAGGTTGAGCGCATGGCGTTCAAGGATTTGGAGGCCTTTATTGAATTTAGGATGGGCCTTGTGTAGTTCTGGCACCGACCCCCATAGCGGCCGGTGGCGGAATATTCGAGGCAGTATTTTCTGGTCACATGTGTGGTGGATGCCAATAGGTCCTTTGCTAGTGGCAGCCTCTACTAGCGCTGGTACTGCCGCCTAATGTTCGCCCGTTACTGCGATAGGAAGAGTCCCTGACGCTGAGGAGTGCAGGGGCAATATAGGCTGTACGCGTCTCCGAGGTGGCCGAAGGGATGCCGAGCGGTATTGCGAAGATCGCCTGTTAGCACTTCCGATCGCCATTACAGCTGCCCGACAGATATCCGGTCTGTACCCATAGTTGCTCAGGCGTTTTCACCGCTGCGGCAACTCACGAACCGACACATTTAACACCATGAAGCTACTGCATACGACTGGGAGCCAGAGATCCCTCTGTGCTTTCATTACCGCTGGCGCATTGGACGCACAGAACGTGAATTCTGCCCGCAAATTCTCCTGCAGATCAATTCACGTGATTTTGTGAGGGTGTATTTTAGCCCGTTTAGCCCCTAGCGTGTCATTACTTCGCTGCTACACCTGTACATCATCTTCAGAAGTACACAACTTTTTATATGCATTTTACAGACATCTTAACAATTTGATATCAGGAACTGAAGTTGGCTTAAAGAAATGAAGAGCAATGTTATTGTGTCTTCCACAGTATCATAGCTAAGATTCCATTTTGTTTATCTTCTCTCTGTAACGGGATAAGAAGTGACAGCCAATAAGACTTCTTAACGTTTCCTGTTGCATTGATTAATGTTGTCGAAAATGTCCTAATTCAAAATGGCTCTGAGCAATATGGGACTTAACGTCTGAGGTCATCAGTCCCCTAGAACTTAGAACCTAACTAACCTAAGGACATCACACACATCCATGCCTGAGACAGGATTCCAACCTGCGACCGTAGCGGTCGCGCGGTTCCAGACTGTAGCGCCTAGAACCGCTCGGCCACCTCGGCCGGCACTGTCCTAATTAATCATGTTACAAATGCACATGCAGAAATTCTTGCATACTCACAAGAGCTTGAGAACCTGCTTATATTGGAGGAAAGTAATCTGTTTGTCCTGTACGGATTGGAACTGTATGTAACTGTATATGAACATAGCACTGATATGTATACACTGACTCGCAGCTTACTCACACTTCTAAATTTATCTAACACATGTCTCGTAAACACATCGCCTTAAAAGCACATAAATAATCCTAATAATAAAAGACTTCATAATACAGTGTCTCGATGTTCTTCTAAGTACCTCATATCAATATGACATTTGCCATTATACATTTATTATACACACCTATGAGAAATAGCTGGTCCTCCTTTAAAATACTTCTCTTTACATACACAGCTTTTCTAAAGCTCAAACGTGCAGAAACGTACATAAAACATGGCCAATACGTGTACTATACGATTCGCTATTACGGAAAATTGTAGACAAGTAGTGTCGTCCCAGAGTCCCGTGACTAGCCGCTTTGATATTGAGAGCATACGAAATAGGCTATGCTTGAGCATATATAGTGGTTTCAGGGGTAAGACAAGGCTGCAACCCGTATCCACTGTTGTTCATATTATTTATGAATCATATGTTGAAAACAATAGACTGGCTGGGTGAGATTAAGATATGTGAACACAAAATAAGCAGTCTCGCATATGCGGATGACTTAGTTGTGATGGCAGATTCGATTGAAAGTTTGCACAGTAATATTTCAGAGCTAGATCAGAAATGTAAGGACTATGGTATGAAGATTAGCGTCTCCAAAACGAAAGTAATGTCAGTGGGAAAGAGATATCAACGAATTGAGTGCCAAATAGGGCGAACAAAGTTAGAACAGGTGGACGGTTTCAAGTACTTAGGATGCATATTCTCACAGGGTAGCAACATAGTGCAAGAACTTGAAGCGAGATGTAGCAAAGCTAATGCAGTGAGCGCTGAGCTACGATCTACTCTCATCTGCAAGAAAGAAGTCAGTGCCAAGACTAAAGTATCTGTGCACCGTTCAATCTTTCGATCAACTTTGTTGTATGGGAGCGAAAGCTTGGTGGGTTCAGGTTACCTTATCAATAAGGTTGAGATTACGTATATGAAAGTAGCTAGGATGTTTGCAGGTACTAGTAGATGGGAACAATGGCAGGAGGATGTCCACAATGAGGAAATTAAAGAAAAACTGGGAATGAACTCTATAGATGTAGCAGTCAGGAGAAGGTACGTGGATTCGGTTAAGAATGATTTTGAAGTAATAGACTTACCATCAGAAAAGGCAAGAATGATAGCACTGAATAGGATCATGGAGGAATTTTATAAGGGGGACTATGCTCCAGACTGAACGCTGAAAGGCATAATCAGTCTTAAATGATGATATATATGTTGTGGGTTGGCAGGAGAGCCAACACCGGTATGAGAGGAAGCCGAAAGGCACGCGTTTCAGCTCACGCAAGCTGGCGTGAGGTCTGGAACAGGACAAGGAAATTAGACTGTAGAAAAAACTGACGTAGCTGGTGGAATACTTAACTTTAATCCATAAATGGTGAACGTCGCTCTTGACGGTACATGTTTTACAGCATCAATAGTAACTGGTAATGGCGCCTTGCTAGGTCGTAGCAAATGACGTAGCTGAAGGCTATGCTAACTATCGTCCCTTCAAATGAGAGCATATTTTGTCAGTGAACCATCGCTAGCAAAGTCGGCTGTACCACTGGGGCGAGTGCTCGGAAGTCTCTCTGGACCTGCCGTCTGGCGGCGCTCGGTCTGCAATCACTGATAGTGGCGACACGCGGGTCCGACGTATACTAACGGACCGCGGCCGATTTAAAGGCTACCACCTAGCAACTATGATGTCTGGCGGTGACACCACAATATATATATATATATATATATATATATATATATATATATATATATATATATATATATATATATATCCATGAGTATGCATTTGCGGTTATCCTGAATAACGAGGGGAGGAGGCGCCAAAGATATATATATATATATATATATATATATATATCCATGAGTATGCATTTGCGGTTATCCTGAATAACGAGGGGAGGAGGCGCCAAAGATATCTAGCGGTGCGGCTCGGTTGTTTGAAGTTAAGGCTGCGCTGCCCCTTTCGGCATCAGTTCTTTGAAAAAATACAGTTTATATCTCAACGCACTATAGTGCCCTCTCGTCATGGTTGAAAATAACGGTTCCGATATTAAGAAAACTCGACATCTTGAGTGACTTTAATATTAATTGAATGGTGGACGAGAAAAATGTGTAGCCCCTCCACCATACAGTCCGCCGTACAGGCATGACATCGGTAGGTTTTGTTCGTCGGAGAAAATAAGTTTTCATAGCTTGACTGATTTAACTACAGAGCTTTTTAATTTCGCAATTGATAGGTCCGTCCTTGTTACCGATGAAGTCGTCGTCTCACCAGCAACATAAATCTGTAATCGGATTATCTGGATTATTTTTATTTCACTCTCTCTTTCTTTCCTGGTACTAGAAATGTCAGCTTGGCTGTCTGTGTCCAAGAAAAGTCTACGGGTTACAACAGCAATGCATTTCCCAATCACTGTATTTTCCTTTTCGACGTTGCTCGACAGGAAGAGCAGTGACGAGACAGCTCACCGCTTCAGCTGCGGCGGCTCGTGGCAGCGATTATTATTTGGGCGCTGGTCGGCCGGCTGCCAGTCGAGCTCCTCCTCGGGTCCTCGGCAACTAATGAGGCCTGACGCGCCTGGAGAGCGCGGCCCGGCTTTAGGGAATTGGCAACAGCGGGCGGGGGCGGGGCGCCGCTTGTAATGGGCTGCACAATTACACCGCCGAGAGCAAACATTCGCCCTTAATTGTTGCTCATTAGGGCTGGCGCGGCGGCCAGAAGGGCAGCAATCGCACGGCAGACCGCAGCGCGCGCTGCCGCCACTCGAACGCGAACAAGTGGCGTGTCCGCCGCCGCCGGCTCCAGTGCCAGCACGTGTGCGCTGCGCGGCCAGCGCCACTGCTCACCGCGGCGGTCGCCTGCACTACACGTCACGTGCCGGTGTTACTCCATTACGGAAACCATTAGCGGTCGGGACTGTTGTCAAAACACTCCTCCACTATGGCGGTACACCTGTTAATGGCCTACCCTAAGTGGGAACTCTTTCTCTTACCTATGAAAAGATAATGTTTACACATACGCACCATGCTTACATGGATTCCCAAAACCAGATTTCGTAAACCGATTTCCCAATACCGCTTCCGGTTTGTCATGTAAACACTACAAATTTAATCCCTCCTGGATGATGCCCTCTCTCCCTCCATTTATCCCTCCTATCAACTCCTTTCCTCCATCCTTTCCTGGGCTCCCTCTCCCCCCCTTCCATCCTCTTTTTTCTCCACCTACCCTCTCTCTGCCCACTTCTCTACCCCAAATCCTTTTGCATTTCCCTCCTCTGCCTTTTCCCATTCCCTCTCGCGTCTGCCCTGCTCCTCCCCCCTCCTTACCTCTCCCTCCTTTAGTTCCCCCCCCCTTTTCGTTTTTCCTCTCCTCCCTCCTTCCTCCTTGTTCCCCCCCCCATCTGTTCACGTCTCCCCCCCCCTCTGCCCTTGGCTATGGTGTGTCGTCTTTGTGCCGACATCTTAGTGCAGTGTTTACAGTGAGTGTTCAGTGTTGCGTGTCTTTTCCGAAGTGTTGCGAACGGCCATCATACTGTCGCTGGGTATGATTTTTATATCTCTTGCGAACGGAGACCAGACTGTCGCCATGTTTTTTAATTGTCTGTCTATTATATTACCTGTCTGCAACATGTGTATTTTATTCGCTTTGCCAACCCTTTGCTTTATGTTTTAACTTTCCATAATTTTTCGCCGCTTTACAATTTCAGTCCACGTTTTATCGCCTACTTTTATTATTTCTTAACTTCTCCTTACGTTTTAAAAATGTCTGAAGAATGCAGGCCAGCGTAAGCTGCTGCCAGCCCGCCCCCTTCAGGGGCAATCGAAATACAATAAACGAAAAAAAAAAATTGGTTTCTAGGTTTTCTCCCCGCCTAACCTCCCCCCCCCCCCGACTCCTTTAGTATTCCACTCCTCTCCTTTTCCCCAATCCCTGTCGCGTCTGCCCAGCACCCCTGCCCCCCTCTTCCCCCCCCCCCCTTCGTTTGTCCTCTCCTGCCCCTTTTTATTTTCCCATCATCTGTCCAGGTTCCCCCCACCTGCTCTCGGCTGTGGCGTGTCATATTTGCTAACTTTTTAGTGGAGTGTTCAAGTGAATGTTCAGTGTTGTTCGTCTTTCCAAAGTGTTGCGGACAGAAATCATGCTGTCGCTGGGTGTGAATTTCATGTCTCTTGCTAACAGAAACCAGACTGTCACCGTATTTTTTAATTGTCTGTCTATTATTTTACCTGTCTGCTTCATATGTATTTTATTAGCATCATCATCCCTTTATTCCGCCATGTTACCATTTAAGTCTCCGATTTTATCGCCTGTTTTTGTTATTTATTATCTTCATGTTTTTAAAGCAAATTCTGTAGGCTGAAGAGCTGCGTACTAAGATGCTGCCAGCCCGCCCCCTTCGGAGGGAATCGAGATTCAATAAAGGAAAAAAAGGTCGGTTTCTATCTGCCAGTTTTCCACTTCCACTATCGATTTTCTTTCCGATATAAACACACAACGCTTCTGGAAAGGTGCTTGGACTGTCAAGTTACGTTTTGTTTTCAAAATACTCGATTAATATGCACGAAGTCACTTATTGTGCAGTGAAAGAGAAGCAGAAATATACGACAGCATGAGGCTGTCTACCTCCAATATCAAAGTGGAGGTGTGTGTGAAATCTTATGCGAATTAACTGCTAAGGTCATCAGTCACTAAGCTTACACACTACTTAACCTATATTATCCTAAGGACGAACACACACACCCATGCCCGAGGGAGGACTCGAACCTCCGCCGGGACCAGCCGCACAGTCCATGACTGCAGCGCCCAAGACCGCTCGGCTAATCCCGCGCGGCCCAATATCAAAGTGAAGAGGTATAGCAATCGTGCTGACTGAATCGGAAACTAGAATAGCTGTTTTCCCAACTCCATAGTTTACTGGACGAGCAAATCCGTTTCAGACCTTAACATGAAAACGACAACGAATAACGGTTTCTGAAATTCGATTTTCGTATTTCGAAAGATGTGTCGCATATAAACATAGTCACAGGGCAAACTAGAATTCCACCGGCAAACTGCCAGTTTTGATAGTATCGACTAAAAACAAGAAAAAAAACGTTCGGTAAACTTAGGCTCAAAAGTGCATACCCTGTTGAGCTACGAGCACTTGTTTATCTTCGCGGCCTTGAGACACGTCCCTTCTATTGAACAAATGCTCAAAGCTTTTATCATTTTATTTTATACGTTTATTCACTCAATCCGATCAAATCCTATATTATATCGGACCAGAGTTTCTCTCACACGGTACATTTCTGTGATCATGATTACCTAAGAAATAACAAGTAGTAATACAATAAATTGAGTGTCTGTAGAGACAATGTGAATAAATAGTACTACCTAAGGGCTAATAAAGTTAATACTGGCAGTACTCCTACTGATGCGACTAATAATAATAATAACATTCACAATAATAATAATAATAACAATAATTGTCGAAAAATTTAAAAATTATATGTGTACAAAATAGATTTTAATGAAAAATACCGAGTTCTGGGGAGTGAAATTCAAGACCACACCAGCTAAGAAACCTGGGAAATGAAGAATATCTGTTTGGAAAGAAGGATTTACAAGGGTAACGATTGAGCACAGGAATAATGCTAGTCATTATTACATTATTATTGGTTCAGTAGATATAGCATTAACTATTTTTTGAAACTGGAGTGTTTTTCAGTCCCATCGGGTAATGAGGGAGATTATTCCAGAGTCGTGTTTCTGCTACTGAAAATGACTTCGAGAAAGTGGTTGTGTCATGAAGTGGAACACAAACGATTTTGCTCTGGTGGGAGCGAGTGGTTTCTGCCGTGTTGTTCAGAGAAGAGCTTTGAGGTCGTGGAGAGATTTGACAGACAGTGTACGTTGACAAGACAATAGAGGAGACAGAGCGTATGGATACCTCTGCGCTTGTCTGCAGGTACCCAGGGCTGTGAATACGAAGGTGAAATATGATCCAAGAATCGAAAGTCACAGATATATCGAATACACACGTTCATAACCAGTTTCCAGAGAAAGAGTATGCAGGATAACGTCACAGTAATCAATAGTTGGAAGAATAAGTATACATGCAACTTTCTTTTTCAGATCAAACGGTATGAGCTTTTTTTATATTTTTGTAGGGCATGGGGAGATGCTGATGCCTTCTCACACGTTGTGGTTAGATGCACAGACCAATTTAGACTTCCTTCTTTCATCTCTTATATTCTTTACTGATGGAGAGAAGTTGATATTTGACCGATTTATGATTACATATGGTAGGAATTTCTTATATTTTGGGGTAATGAGCCCATAATGATAAATCACTACCGCTTTGTTACCCTTTATTATGTGCCTATTTAGATAGTGCACACAGATAAGTACTGAAATTCTCGATACCTGTCTTCAGATTTATTGGTTTGGCACTTAGATACAACTTGTGGTCATCAGCATACTTCTGGCATTTTCAGTAGGAACAAAAGTCATGACACATCATTCACATACAGTGAGAAGAGTATAGGACCTAATAATGAACCTCGAGGGGACGCCTCATACTACGTACCTTCACTGTGGCTTTGCTGGACACGACGGTTTGCTGGCGAAACGTCAGGTATGTGCGAAACCACTGCACTGCACTTGTCGAGGAATACAGACCGCTAAGTTCGTCAGGTAAAATGTCAACAGTGCCAAAGGCTTAGCTGAAGTCAGAAAAGCAGATGACAATAGCCTCTTGTGCATCCATGGCAAGCTTCAAGACACCTGTTACCTTTATTAATGTAGGTGTTGTGCTGAAATGTTAACGGGAACCTGGTTTGTATTGGTGTAGTAGGTTCTTTGTAGTTAAATACATTGTTACCTAGTCGTAGACTACATATTCTAACGCCTCGGACAGAGCAGGAAGAATGCAAATAGGTAGGTAACCAGACGGTGCTGCGGCAGCGTCCTCTTCAGCTAGTGATTTAACTAGTCTCATTTGGGGTTAAGTACGCAGTAGTGAGTAATAAGCTTCACCATTTGGACCGTGATAGCATCATGCCCATTAGATGGTGGTGTGATACACTTGATTAGTTTTTTACGGAATTGCAAGTAACGCGTTTTAGACAGAACTTTTCGTTGCTGAAATCGTCTATCCACATGACGTCATCAATGAGTGTCTCTTTCGTTTGTGGTTCAGTTGTGGCTGTAGGTAATCGAGCTACCGGTTCAAAGGTAAGAATTTTAAAGCCCATTCATGCTAGACTTTTCTTTTTCTTTTTTTTTAATCGCATACGAAAGTTTATCAGTGGTGTGGTTGACCGTGTATATAAGATGTTTCAAATTCTTTGCGACAAACGTCTAGTGGTGATAGATCACGTCATGAACAACGACTTTTGTCAGTGACAAAATGTTCGCTAATGATTCCTAACGAAGCGTCGATGAAGACTGGTAACGTTCCTGAGAGGCGGTAAGACGTAAGCACTCAGTGGCGTTCGAATGCAATGTTTGTTGCCTGTCGTCCACTCATCTGCTCCGCGTGGAAAACTAAACTGTAGAGCCTGGTTCACTTCTCAAATATCCCTCTCTGCTTCGAGATACACTTTCTGTATGTTTTCTTGTTGAAAATCACTGTCAGATTACCGGAATAGGTATTAAGCTGCACAACTCGCTGCTAGGTCGGTGAAATCTCGCAGTTCCAGAGCGTCTAACATCGCTGGGAAATATCGGTGAACATATTCTCTCTAACAAAGTTATCCCCGTGTCTTCATCTATCACCCTAGACGTCTGCCGCAAAGACTTTGAAACACCTTGGATTCACACTGAGCTCCAAAGAAATTCTTCCGTTTTGATAGGAGTGCAACTTAAACATGAATGGAGATAGGAACTTGGGATGAATTTTAACTTTCGCATAGTCATGATGAACTCTGCTACGAGATAATACAAATACTGTGCTTTAACGCCGTAACCTCTTAGTTTTATGATCTTCGTTCTACTGATTGGTTATCAACTATGTTATTTAAAAAAAAAGATTTTAACGAGATACTGAGCCGTTATGGCAATTAGACCATCAAGATTGTTTTTATGATCTAGAGAAGGCTCGTGTGTAGCTGAAACTACTAATCCATCAAAAAATTTATTTGCGATCTTGACTTCGAGGATTTTCGATCATTAATATAAAAGTTTAGCACCAAATTTAAATGTTTACCTTGGTGCCAGTTCTAACAAGCTGATTCACTTGGTTGCCAATTAGGATCTCGGTGAAGTAGTTACCTCACTCGTTCATTATCTAATAAGACGGCAGCTAGTGCGTATTGCGATCCGTTTTACTTGGTTACCAATTATGATCTGGATGAAGTAGCTACTTTATTCGTTCATTACCTAATATTATCTAATAAGACGGTAGCAAGTGCGTTTTGCGATCCGTTTCATACGTGTGATTCAGCTACAGCTGTGCAGCGTAATTGTCGCCGACAATGCATTAATCAACACATGCAGTTCAAAGAGATATTAGGCACTCGCCCGAAACTTTTTCTTCTCCGTATTCTGAGATGCTTCATGGATTCGGCACTCTTGTACGTTCCGGCTTTACAATTATCTCCAGCGCTTCCTGAGTCGTCCTCGATCACTTCTCCCCCTTAGCTTAACAACCAATGCTGCCTTGGAAAGTCTGGTATTCTCCGTTGTTTGTAAGTGATAAGTCCATTTCTGTATATTATTCAATATTTTATTACGTATTAACCCTATATTCAGTTCTTTCCTTTTCCAAGTACATCCTTTAGCGCTCCCTAAAAGTCTCATTTCCACCGATTGTACTGCACTTAGTTTGCTTGATGCCGTAAAGCAAGTGCGGAAAGGTATTATTGTATTAAATTTAATTTTCATTTCTTTCCTAATTTTATTTTTTAAAGTTTGTTGAATGGTCCCATATACAGCTTGAAATTTTCTCACTTTTTGCTCAATTTCTTCGTCATTTTAAAAACCCATGTCCGTGGAAGATATTTAAACTTCGAAACTTGTTCTAAAATGTTGTTTTGTAGCACAATCTTTGATTCTACTCCACCTTTCCCCCTGATTTTCCTTTTACTAACTTTAATTTTAAAATTATAAGATTTACGTAGATTATTTAAAAGATATGGAGTCGATCCTGTCGTGATGTGCCAGTTCTGTGCTGGACTGGACAGCAGTGGCGGATCGTGGCGAGAATGCAGGCTGGAGGCAGCTTAATAAAACTACATTAACAAGTGAATCGCTTTATTTCAGTCCGTACAGGTACACTTGACACCAAAATATGGCGATCAGAAGTCTCACGGCACGTGGCTCGGTAGGAGCATGCTGCGTGGAGAATGCGGGTCCTCACATATGCGTCCAGCAAAGCTACCGCCTACAGCCATCTAGCAGCAAAAGATCCAACTAAGCGTGCTACACTGCACTAGTGGCTCCAGCAGCAAAGAAGAGGATGTCAGCCTGCCAGTGGGAAGTGACGCCTCTACGAGGGGCAGTGCAAGGGGTCACGGCACCCATTGCCAGCGTAAAAGTGAGAGCAGGTGTGCCGCACTGTTCAGTACTGTCCTGCTCCCTGGACAGGAGTCGAGCTGCTGCTGGAATGAGCCTGAAGCAGTACACCAGTGCAGAGTCACCAAGTCCCAGTAGCAGGGCTCGGGGCTAGAATATGGTTCAGCAGTAGTGGCTGACCGGGATCATGGTTGCTACTTGCCGACCCATATTACAAAAGTGTTTGGCATAGCCCCCTCGCCATAATCGCTCTACCGGCCTGTCAATGTTCCTGCTAAAAAGTCACAGCAATTTATACAAGATAGCGGCTCGTCTGTTCTGCCAATGCGCCGCTTCCAGTCAAGTTTCTGACAATATACCCGCAGCCCGCCAGTGAAGTAACTGTTGGCCCATTCTGTAAGACTCCTGTGTTACTGCTATCCTGGCACGTTTGCGGTGCCGGGCGCGGTCCGTCTCGCCATGAGTAGGCAGCATTTTGTTGTTGCCGTTATGTCGACATCCAGCGATCGCTGGCTACCTGTGGTTTCTGCACTGCTGCACTACTATTCTTCCGCAGAAGACAAAAAACAGTGGCGACGCTAAAGACACATGGATTCCTGTAATTGAGTCTCATAGACACGAATCAATATTTGACCATCTGCAAATGCAAGCGCTTGATAATTTAATTTGTAAATCTGCTGGAAATTTCCATTTAATTAAAATGTCATCAGTATATATATTAAAAAGAGTTGGTGGTAAGCTACATCTTTATGTGAGTCCTGTAATTGCTAAAACCCTTCACTTCTTTCGTTTATTATTATACAGCATTTATATACTGCAGTGGCAATCGTCACGTGGATTAAAATATTCTTTTATTTTTTGTTTTCTTTTTCTTAACAGTTTCAGCGATGAAGACATTTTCGAGTGTCTGTCTACACAGTCTACTCAATGTAGCATTGAAAATGACCAAATAAAAGGATATTCTCTGTTCCCCCTGTATACAGAGTGTGCTAAACTGATAAATTCCCGGTGGCAGTGAAACAAAAAAATGGTTCAAATGGCTCTGAGCACTATGGGACTTAACTTCTGAGGTCATTAGTCCCCTAGAACTTAGAACTAATTAAACCTAACTAACCTAAGGACATCACACACATCCATGCCCGAGTCAGGATTCGAACCTGCGACCGTAGCGGTCGCGCGGTTCCAGACTGAAGCGCCTAGAACCGCTCGACCACTTCGGCAGTGAAAGAACGTTTTCCAAGAGGTAAACCTCGAAATAAAACTCAGTGACAGTAGCACTTTACCAAATGCACTGCCAGAAAAGAAACTGAACACCTTCAAGGATCGTATTCAATGGAACCGACGTGTAATATGCGCATGCTGAGGTTTTGTAGTGTTGGTGTTTCACTTGTCACTGTCATAGGCCATCAGATGGCGCTCAGGAAGCCTGTATGCGCATCCTCTCTTTTGACTCTGCAGGCAGTAATGGTGACTTTAGATGTGAACAGTGTTTGAAACATTCAGTATAGGATACAACCATACCCCACCGACGACTACGGTGGGCTGTCTGTTTCAACAACTTCATATTATTTCCCTAAGAGGAAAAACTGCGGCGGTCATCGGTCCCTGGACTTACACACTACTTAAACTAACGTATGCTAAGAATAACACACACACCCATACCCGAGGGAGGACTCGAACCTGCAGCGGGAGGGGCCGTGCAGTCCGTGACATGGCGCTCTAGAGCGCGCGGGTACTCCGTGCGCCAAAAACTTCGTCTACGTGAACGGTGTGTCACTGAGAGCCTGCGCCAAGTTGGGCACAATGTGCTGGTGATGAATCACTGCTTTTAACAGTCCCACACCTGTACACCATATTCCGTAAATGCACGTACTCCAGGGACGAAAACTGGCACATGTTTTCCCTGGTGTGTCATCAGGGACCAGCGGGAACAGTCTGCTTGCAGCAAGATTAATGCCGGCCGCGGTGGTCTAGCGGTTCTGGCGCTACAGTCCGGAACCGCGGGACTGCTACGGTCGCAGGTTCGAATCCTGCCTCGGGCATGGGTGTGTGTGATGTCCTTAGGTTAGTTAGGTTTAAGTAGTTCTAAGTTATAGGGGACTTATGACCTAAGATGTTGAGTCCCATAGTGCTCAGAGCCATTTGAACCATTTTTGAAGCAAGATTATTACCACAGGGGCCTATGGCAAGGATAGCACTGACACCACGACATCACCTGGCAGGCTACTCTGGCGTAGTCAAAGATTTGACGGGTGTCGGATAGCGCTATGTGGTATTCATTGATGAGACTATGTTCTGTATGTATAAGAGTAATGGGCACACACGTGTATGATGTAGACATGGTGGGCTGTCTATTTTCGAGTACGTTCGCCCTCTACATACAATTGACATCCCAGGTTGTATGGTGTATGTAGTGGGAGAGGGGGGAGGGGGGGCGGGGAGGTACAGTGCCGTCAGTTACACCTCGCAATTACAGGGTGACAGTTACTGAACTATACGGAATAAACGTCTGAACGGTTTGCGTTAGGACGTGCGAACTGTACTTTGGCCGCAGGGCATGATGGGAATTAGTGTGTGCTGTATGGATTGGTTGAACGACAAAGCCCACTTTCATTTGGATGGGTTCGTCAACAAGCAAAACTTTCGCGTTTGGGGGACTCCACATTTCGCGACCAAAAAGTCACTTCACACTAACGGGTGACTAAAATGGTTCAAATGGCTCTGAGCACTATGCGACTTAACTTCTGAGGTCATCAGTCGCCTAGAACTTAGAACTAGTTAAACCTAACTAACCAAAGGACATCACACACATCCATGCCCGAGGCAGGATACGAACCTGCGACCGTAGCGGTCGCTCGGTTCCAGACTGTAGCGTCTAGAACCGCACGACCTAACGGGTGTCTGTGTGGTGTGCGATGTCCAATCACAAAATAATTGGTGTTATATTCTTTGATGGGACAGTAACTACCGAACGGTACGGGATGGCTTTGGAAGATGGTTTCATCCCAATTATCCAAAGTGACCCTGATTTCAACAAGATGTGGTTCGCTGAAGACGGAGCTCGACCCCATCGAAGCAGTAGAGTGTCTGATGTGCTGGAGAAGCACTTTGAGAACCGCATACCGGCTCTGGGGTACCCGGTGGCCACTGGTATGGGCCTCGATTGGCCGCCATATTTTCCGGGTCTGAACACTACTTTTTCTGGGACTATATTAAGTAGAAGGTGTACAGCAATGTCCCCAAAACCATTGTTGAATTTCTGGGACTATATTAAGTAGGTGTACAGCAATGTCCCCAAAACCGCTGCTGAACTACAGATAACCATTCAAGCGGTCATAGGTAGCATCGATGTTCCGACACGTCAGCGGGCCATGCAGAATTTTGCTATTCGTCTGAGCCACATCATCGCCAATGATGGCAGGCATATCGAACATTTCATAACCTAAATCCTAATATATGTTGTGACGTTAACAAGTTGAATAAAGTGTGTGCACGTCACAGTTCTTAACTAATTTCTGTTTCTTTTAATTATTTTTTTTTCAAAGAATTCAGTAATTGTCACCCTTTATATTTGATGTTTCTGCTGGGTAAAGTAGTCAGTGGCCGCTACATTGCACAAGTTGTTACCACCATGCTGGTACCATTTATTCGAAGGGAAGGTGATGTGCTTGTGCTGATGGTAATGCACGTCCACACGAGGCTGCTGTGACGCAGTGGGCGCTTCATGGCGAACAACCGGGGCGTCGACCCTCTGGGTATTCCGGCGCACGCCCACCCTCCCGAATGTTTTTTGGAGTGCTCAGAACGCACTCGAAGCGAGGAAAGAAAAAAATAGGATAAATTAAAAAAGAACAGAAAAATAGGAGAAAAATTCGAAGCTGTCAATATTTACGTCGCGCTCTCGCGTTGGCCCATTCAAGCACGCGCCAGCGCTTCACAGTCCTGTAGAAACAATTGACGAGTGTTCAGTGCTACACTCACGCGGAAACGTCCGGCCAGCGGGCAGCGCCCAGCACAGATCTGAATCGTCTGCTTTGCGTCGACAGATATTCAATCACTCGGTACCGTTATTTGTGCAGCAGTAAGTTTTAGATTACATATTTTTTATTGCGTAACACAGTATCATTTACAATAATAATTTCTTCCGTTATATGTTTGTTGTAGTTGGTTTTTGTAGAGGAAAAATTTATTGTTTGCTCGTCAATGAGGAAAAGTGATTCCGCTACAACATACCCAGATATTATTTCAGGTGGCTTCGACTCTTTCAGGTGGCTGCGACTCTGCTGCTGTATCGAATGAAGCAAAGAAAACTGGTCATGTTGTGGTGGGCGTACTTTTCAAAAGCGATATGTGAATGTTATATGACGAGAAATGTGATAAAGTTTTTTGTTCTTGATTTAAGGAAATGAGTCCCTGTAGTTGGCCTTTTGCGTAGAAAACTAAATAAGGCGAAGAATAGATAAAAGCATTCGTTGAAGCTGGGTCTTCCTCTTGCATGATTCTGTTAGTGCGGTTTATTTGTCACCAGTACTCGAATTATGTCTTGCTATACTAGGAAAAGTGAAACTTATGAAACTGTGAACATGTAATGTCTGATTGAGAGAAATTATGTGTGCAAGACTGACTTTGTTGAGAATGTTACCTTCGCTGCCTTACGTCGTGGTGCAGGGGTTAGCAGTCTGTTTTCACAGAGACGAAAGTTCTAATTATAATGGAATGTCTGAAATAGTTGGTGAAGATCATTCCGATTTGTTCTCTTTGCTTCGGTGTACAAAGTACCCATGACTTTCGCATGCCATAACAAATGAAGAGGGTTCTATTACGTTTAATGAAGTTTTACACAGTTTGATAAAGTTTGTAAAATATTTGCAATACTTTTCGATAACTGTGAATGAAAATAGCGACGTATGCCAACACGAGCAATTTCCGATCTGCTTTCGATATATCAGTGGTGACCGTTTTCGAATTAATAAGGTTTTTTATTTATTTATTTATTTATTTATTATTTTTTTTTTTTTTTTGCTATAGTACTGAATCTGCTCCACCTAAAGTGTTGTCACTTGTTTTCCGTTAGATATCAAGTTGAGGTATTACTACTGATCGGCGCTTTTTCACCTTGTAACCCGAAATCAGAGAAATTGAGTCGCGAGTTCTTCACGTTCACTGACCCAGTCTTTGAACCTTACGACCTAAGAGGCAATGCAAAAGAGACTATGGGGAGAGATTGTGTTTCAAGTGTGAAAGAGAAGATCAATTTTGTATTCGTATCCACCAAGCGAGTAGCATTATTTGAGTCTCTGCTACAAGCCCAAGGTGCTGGTTTGACTCGTCCTGTGGCTCTTCGGCCCTTTTGACCTGTCCGTGGTTTTAAACACTATTTTCCATAATTGCGAACAGTTAATTTTGTTCTTCAAGGAACACGAGCTCGAAAAGTTTGGTGCCGGTGCTAAAGCTAAAGGTTTCTTACTTTTCCTGTGTTCTTGCCGGCCACTGTGGCCGAGCGGTTCTAGGCACTTCAGTCCGGAACCGTGCTGCTGCTACGGTCGCTGTTTCGAATCCTGCCTCGGGAATGGATGTGTGTGATGTCCTTAGGTTAGTTGGGTTTAAGTGAGTCTAAGTCTAGGGGACTGATGACCTTAGATGTTAACTCCCATTGTGCTTAGAGCCATTTGAACCATTTTGAACCTGTGTTCTTTTCCATTTCTCTTTGTCACTACACTTTTATTAAAATTGGGGAGTCAGTTGAAATGTTTACTGCTCTTTTGCAAAGTTCCTCTCTAAGGCTCTAAAAACCCATGGTAAATATTAGTAGTGGCCAATATGTTATAAAGTTCTCTGGAACTCATGAAATTATCGATGAAGTATGGAACTCTTGCTTGCATTTGACCAAAAAAAGTTGATGTTGAAGGCCCGAAACTTCCGAAAATTCGCAAGATTTCCCTGCCCTATGCTTCCAGTGATGATTATTACCGTAGAATTCATTTTGAGGATTTAGACATTGTGAGCCAGTGTTTGTAGGATCGATTTTTTTAAATGCTATGACTTACTTCATAGAAGTAGAGACATATCTTTTTCTAAAACTGAAGGATGACGTTGGCCCAGAAAGATCAGCTTTGCACAGAAACGTGGTGTGTATAAATCTAAAAATTATTTCGTTGAAAGTACAGAAGAATTAGTGCTCTTCGTTTCTTCAAATATACAAGTAGGAGAACTTACTCCAGAGGTGATGAAATTGATAAAGACTGCTTTAAATATACTGGTTTCTACGTGTACAAAAGAACTTCTGTCTCCGCCCTTAGAAATTTAAAAACTTTCTTGCGCTGCAACATGACGCAAGGGAACTTTAACGACAACGGAATCATTCATGACTATAAACAACAAGTAAAACTCGAACTATGACACAGTGGATAACGTTTTCATCAAACGATCCACTGTCTGCAGGAACACATTGCTTATGAGTAAGAATTAGACATTACACAAAGATTTGAAAAAAATAAAACCATTCTATTTCGATTGTGGATTACTTTTGTACTAATTAATTGGCATGGAAGAAGAACCCAAGAAACAATAGTTTTTTTTTACGTTTACCAAGTGTTTCTCTTTCAAAAACACGTGAAACTGGATTTCAGGAGGGTTCGTTTACAACATTTTGAACTGTGATTTAGGCCGCTCTAGACCAATGCTCAAAACACGGCGCCCTGGGCACAACTGCCATCGCCAGCAGGATCCCCAGATCTATCGCCTGTTGAATACTCATGGTATACGATGGTGCGGTTACTCGAGGGCCGAAATTGCAACAAAAGGTGCAAGATGCTTAGGATAATCTATTGCAGGTGCCATTCGGCGCTTCTATGATCCTTTGCCTGCGAGAACACACAGTTGCCGTCAAGGAGGAGAGGTGTACGAGGGGGGAGGGGGCGAGAGGGGAGGAACACCGTACATTGCTGCAGCTTTTTGGTCATCCCTCGCTGTGACAAGTGTGTTTCACTAGGTCTGAAGTTGTTATCGTGTTCTCCTACAGTGACGAATAACGTGTCTCTTCAATTGACAGTAGAAAGGTTTTGTCCTCGAGGCTGCTACAACTTTTTCCTAGCATGTTACAAAGCATTGTGATTAGCGCATTAGTCCACTGACATTTACGAACAGCATAAAAATTTTGAAAGAAAAGAACAAGTTAACTGGCAGATAATACGGATGTCGGCTTTGCGTCAACGGAATAGATCACTTCTAATAGTGAACGATGGCGCCAGTCAGAGCTAATAACTCAAACGGCATCATCTGGCGAATGGTGCTGCCATCTCTACAGCCCTGTAAATTCGTGGGCCATTCGAGTCCTCGATGCGGGAGGTACAACGCGTTATTGACTTGCTCAATTTGTGGACCACTTTCTCTTGGTTAAATCGTATAATTTTACCGAAATTGTAATCATGTACATCACGTCTACCGATTTCCGTCCTGTGTCAGTGTGGGTTCACTGTAATGCTCCTGAAACCACTGTAGCACGGTTCTGGCTCCGAGACATGGACACTTATACTGATGAAAGATGACATCACCATTGGGAAAGGTATCAAGCATTAAGGAATGCAGGTGGTTCACAGCTATCAGCGTTTCTTCAAGGTCCCATGCAAGTGTAGGTCGCCGTTGATCTCGATGACAGCATTTCTGGAGCAAAAATGTGATTCACCCGAAGAGCTAACACGTTTCCAATGATTGACGGTCGAGTCCCGATGGTTCAGTGCCCACTGCAAACGTAATTGGTGGTGTTATAGAGTCACCATGTGAAAACGTAGATTTGATCTGTTGCGGAGCTCCGTGTTCAACAATGTACGATGAATGGTGTGCTCGAAACACTTGTGCGTGCACCAGCATTGTGCTCTTTGGGCAGAGATTCCACACATCACCATCTATCCTATTTTACGGAGCAGACAAGCCTCCGAACCCCACGTTCTGTGAAGAGTCTTATACGTCCAACCATTTAGTGCCTAATGGT
This sequence comes from Schistocerca cancellata, assembly GCF_023864275.1. Classification (NCBI taxonomy): domain Eukaryota; kingdom Metazoa; phylum Arthropoda; class Insecta; order Orthoptera; family Acrididae; genus Schistocerca; species Schistocerca cancellata. The sequence continues at coordinate 185,250,036 of NC_064626.1, forward strand.
ACTTTCACTGTCCTTCCACCTGTTTCTGTAGATACTCACGACAGTAGCACGTCAACATTCGACGAGCTTCGCCTTTTTCGAGATACTCGTTCACAGGCTTTGGGTAGTAATAACGATCCGCCCTTTGCCAGTGCCTCTTAGTGGATTTCCCCATTTTCAGCCCATATCGTCGCTAGGGTGATCCTCACCAATCGCTACCGCGCTTACATACTTTTCATAGCACGTCACATTCCAGCAGCGTCATCAGGTGGCATCGAGCCCCGCGTTGGATGTTTTGGCTCATCAGTGTGTACATTATGTGCTGAGTAAAGCTGAGATGGTTTTTAGAAAATTTATTTGAAAGAAAGGGCGTTGACGTTTTTAAATAAAGTACTATTATCAGTAATTAAGATCTGATACATTTTGTGTGTGTAATGCCCCACAGCTCGAAGATATTTGAAAAAATGTCTATAGATGAAGATAAAATAAATCTGCACTAAATACAGGTTTAGGTTATCTGATCATCTTCATCTATTAAAAATGAATTTTTCTACTGACTGTGTAACGCCGCCATTGACGGCAATGGCGCAGGACAATTTTCATTTTAATCGATGTCAGAGTAAAAACTCGCCATTTAAACTTGTGAATTATTGTAAGAGACCTCAAGATGATCAGAGAATCGCAACCAGTAGTTAATAATGAATTATGTCATCAGCAGCCCTTACAGTTATGAAATTTGCGTTTCGTCAGTGATGAGCATATTGACAAAACGACGGATTAACAGGAAACAATTATAAAGCTTTACAAGAGTTTTTGGCGACTGCAGAGTCGCTCTGAGCAGTCGAGTGCTACGTCCACATGGAGGGACTAATATACATCGCGTGAACGTTTCATCGATATTTAGTAAAATCCTGGTGATATATGAGTACAAGTAATAATATCGATTTTGGGCGCGAGTACAGCGAAACAGCGAATTTTGATATGTGTTTATTTATAACGCCATTTGCTGCACCATGATTTGTCGTTACGCCTGTCAATGATACGAGATTAAATGTAATCCGTATCGAAAAATATGTATAATTTGTTGAACCGCTATTCTCATTCCCCGTCCACTTGAATTACAAATAATGTATAGCAGTCAGACATTAAAGGGATTGTATTTGCAGCTGTCCATCGTAACAGGGGATAAACGAGTACTGGTATCCAGGATTTTCTTTCAAAGGAAGGTAACACCATAAAGCAGACCAATTTGTGTGGAAATTAACAGTAGCATTAAACCAATTGGAAAACTCTCACAAAGGCATCACTGGTTGAAGGACTTTCAATAAGCGAACAAGAGTTTTCCCCTATTTTTAGCGAAAGTATAGCAGAATTTCCCTGTTTACACTTTATAAAAAATGTGCATCATTTTCGGTACCTCTTTTTGTACTGGGCACTATAAACTTCGAATTGAAGGAATCATTAGTAAATATTTAATCCTGCTCTCGCAGAAGTTTCAACGCATAAAAATTTGTAATTTGCTTAAAGAAAAAGTATATATACGAGAAGAAAGGTAAACCTTAAGTTTTATTATGTGGTTATCAGTTCAAGGTAAGAAAAGTTAAATGTTTTGTAACATTAAACTCAATTATCGACGATATCATTAAAATATTCAACTCTCGGGTAGACTTACGAAAGGCCCTGAGCAACGTTAATTACGATGTGGGATATAATGGGAAGAAGAGCTGTGAAATCCGAATCAGATGAGTTATTTCCAGTACCTACAACAACACACACACACACACACAGGGTGTACAACTTTTATTTATCGCCAGCAAAAGGGACGAGTGGGGGACAGGAGGAATCGAAATCTGTCCTGCACATAGGCTGCTCTGAGGAGAGGTTTCGTCACAGTGCTGGAACAACACATGAGCTATGTTCTTCGTAGCAAGCAAGGGCGACGGGAGATACGAGACACACTTCACTACATACTGTTACACAGCTATCGCGAGAAGTCATAGTACCAATTATATTGCATCAGGAACTGCCCATTCCGAAACATATAAGAAAAAAATTTACAGCACAATATATCTGTTTTGTAATAGCTACTTTAGTGTACAATGTTGTCAGAGCCACAATGTTGACAGTGGCCGAACGCACAACACTTTGATTAACAGTCTGCCTTAGTCTAACTCGCTCACTGCACTGCATACTTAAACAATACGAAAGTCGTCGTTTAGACGACAAGCTGCGGTATACTGCCCGCCAGCCATCGTGCGCAGTGGCAGTCGCAATGAGAATTAAGGTTAATATGAAATTTTACAGGCTTCTGCATGCATCTACAGCTGTATAAAGGTTTGTGTTACGAGGACCATCTGATAATACTATTAAAGCAGTCTAGTCTAAACGCAACACCAGATATTATCAGATATCGAAGATAAGCGGCGTAAAATAATTTTTTCTGTGTATTCTTTCTCACGCCGGTTGTTGCCCAGCTCACGAGAAACGTAACGAAGTATGTTAAGTAAGTTCATATCTTCTAATATATTTTCAGTGAATCGATCTTCCACTGTTTACGAATAATCCCTCTTTCTACATTCTAGACAGTTTCGTTCGTTGAAACATTTTTCCTCTTGCTAGGCGAAACTAATTTTGGGAATAACGGTCAACAACAACAAAAAATACATTATGTGGCTTTCTTTCCTTTCTCAGAACAACAAATGCACCTTTGTTTCTCTAGGCACGACGTTTCTTGGCCTACAGTCAATTTTGGTACTAACAGCATTAGCACACCCAATTCATTGTTTCTGACAAAAAAGCAAAAATTAATTACAGTCTTTCAAAAGTAGTACATATAGTTACAGTGACTTTATACGGCTAAAATCGTCCTTCAACATACCAAAGTAAACAACGCAGTGAGAGTTAATATGTAAGGGAAAATGAATGAAACATTAACTGTCAACAACTTCGTTTTTTATTTAATATTGCATGTGAGTCCATAGCTTCTCAGTACAGACATGTCTTCTGCGACAATCGAGGTACCGTAAGAAAATGAAAAAATGAGAGAGAAAAATACTGATCCCTTACACGCTCCAAATATTCCATCTTCTATGAATTAAAATCGGAGATCCGAACGTTTAACAAAAGCTGTACAAGTAGCGCGCACACACACGCAAACACACATACAAAAGGTAAGTCGGGCTAGTGAACATGAAATGTGGAGAACAGGTACGCTAGCCTTAAAACTGTGACCATTTTAATACCTATGTTGCAAGACTTGCTTCTTGGAACATAAGAAAAGGAATCTCACCAACCTTTCGTTAGAGGAAAAATAGGTTAATTTGCTAAGCTTAACAGGTTGCATGGACTTCTTGTAGCACACACAACGATTTGCAGACTTTATGCAAACAATAAAAGTTGAGTAAATAAACTAATTAACTGTAGCAGAAACAACTACATAAATAATGAAATTAAAATCGATACACTAAAAGAAAGAATTTTGTGTATGTTCAGAGCAAAAAAATATATATGAATGGGCCCAGAGTAAAAAGAATATCTTCTGTCTGTAGCAAGTAGCAAGCAGCTGCAGCAGAAGGAGAAAGGCTCACGTTTCTCAAACGAGTAGAGCCAAAATACTTCAGAAAAAAATCTCATTCTGATTTTGCTTCTCCCATTCAATATCACAAAATGACCTTCACTCACGGTTTTAGGTTTTTTGGCAGAAAAATCAATTTGAGAAAAGCCAGAGATATTTAATATTGAATGACATAACAGTCCACATGTGAGAGAGAATTAAAATTAGAACACTCGAAAAAATTATTAGCAGTTAGAAAAATTCACATTTGCCGACTCGAAAAGAACAATGTCGACAGCTGTACACGATGGAGAAAACAACGTGATAATAAGGTCAGAATTTCGCAGGGGACTTCTAATCATCCCCCCCCCCCCCCCACACACACACACCAAGAACCACGGACCTTGCAGTTGGTGGGGAGGTTTGCGTGCCTCAGCGATACAGATGACCGTACCGTAGGTGCCTCTGTTGAGAGGCCAGACAAACGTGTGGTTCCTGAAGAGGTTCAGTAGTTGCAGGGGCAACAGTCTGGATGATTGATTGATCTGGCCTTGTAACACTAACCAAAACGGCCTTGCTGTTCTGGTACCGCGAACGGCTGAAAGCAAACGGAAACTATAGCCGTAATTTTTTCCCGAGGGCATGCAGCTTTACTGTATGGTTAAATGATGATGGCGTCCTCTTGGGCAAAATATTCCGGAGGTAAAATAGTCCCCCATTCGGATCTCCAGGCGGGGACTACTCAGGAGGACTTCGCTATCAGGTGAAAGAAAACTGGCGTTCTACGGAACGGAGCGTGGAAGGTCAGATCCCTTAATCGAGCAGGTAGGTTAGAAAATTTAAAAAGGGAAGTGGATTGGTTAAAGCTAGATATAGTAGGAATTAGTGGAGTTCGCTGGCAGGAGGAACAAGACATTTGGTCAGGCGAGTACAGGGTTATAAATACAAAATTAAATAGGGGTAATGCAGGAGTAGGTTTAATAATGTATAAAAAAATAGGAGTGCGGGTAAGCTACTACAATCAGCATAGTGAACGCATTATTGTGGCCAAGATAGACATGAAGCCCACACCTACTACAGTAGTACAAGTTTATATGACAACTAGCTCTGCAGATGACGAAGAAATTGAAGAAATGTATGGTGAAATAAAAGAAATTATTCAGATAATGAAGGGAGTCGAAAATTTAATAGTCATGGGTGATGGAATTCGGTAGTAGGAAAAGGGAGAGAAGGAAACGTAGTAGGTGAATATGGATTGGGGCTAAGAAATGAAAGAGGAAGCCGCCTGATAGAATTTTGCACAGAGCACAACTTAATCATAGCTAACACTTGGTTCAAGAATCATAAAAGAAGGTTGTATACATGGAAGAAGCCTGGAGATACTGACAGGTTTCAGATAGATCACATAATGGTAAGACAGAGATTTAGGAACCAGGTTTTAAATTGTAAGACATTTCCAGGGGCAGATGTGGACTCTTGACCACAATCTATTGGTTATTAGCTGTAGATTAAAACTGAAGAAACTGCAAAAAGGTGGGAATTTAAGGAGATGGGACCTGGATAAACTGACTAAACGAGAGGTTGTACAGCGTTTCAGGGAGAGCATAAGGGAACAATTGACAGGAATGGGGGAAAGAAATACAGTAGAAGAAGAATGGGTAGTTTTGAGAGATGAAGTAGTGATGGCAGCAGAGGATCTGGTAGGTAAAAAGACGAGGGCTAGTAGAAATACTTGGGTAACAGAAGAAATATTGAATTTAATTGATGAAAGGAGAAAATATAAAAATGCAGTAAACGAAGCAGGCAAAAAGGAATACAAACGTCTCAAAAATGAGATCGACAGGAAGTGCAAAATGGCTAAGCAGGGCTGGCTAGAGGACAAATGTAAGGATGTGGATGCTTATCTCACTAGGGGTAAGATAGATACTGCCTACAGGAAAACTAAAGAGACCTTTGGAGAAAAGAGAACCACTTGTATGAATATCAAGAGCTCAGATGGAAACCCAGTTCTGAGCAAAGAAGGGAAAGCAGAAAGGTGGAAGGAGTATATAGAGGGTCTATACAAGGACGATGTACTTGAGGACAATATTATGGAAATGGAAGAGGAGGTAGATGAAGATGAAATGGGAGATACAATACTGCGTGAAGAGTTTGACAGAGCACTGAAAGACCTGAGTCAAAACAAGGCCCCAGGAGTAGACAACATTCCATTAGAACTACTGTTGGCCTTGGAAGAGCCAGTCCTGACAAAACTCTACCATCTGGTGAGCAAGATGTATGAGACAGCCGAAATACCCTCAGACTTTAAGAAGAATATAATAATTCCAATCCCAAAGAAAGCAGGTGCTGACAGATGTGAAAATTAACTAACAATCAGTTTAATAAGTCACAGCTGCAAAATTCTAACGCGAATTCTTTACAGACGAATGGAAAAACTAGTAGAAGCCGACCTCGGGGAGGATCAGTTAGGATTCCGTAGAAATATTGGAACACGTGAGGCAATACTGACCCTACGACGTATCTTGGAAGCTAGATTAAGGAAAGGCAAACCTACGTTTCTAGCATTTGTAGACATAGAGAAAGCTTTTGACAATGTTGACTGGAGCACTCTCTTTAAAGGACAATTTGAAGTTGTCCATATAACTCCCATTAAATGGCCTTTACGTTAGATTACTACTGTCTTAGAAATCTCTCAAAACTACGTGTGTGTATATCAGATAGTAAGTAGTGGTATTCAGTGTGTGGCTTTACAATAACTGAAACGTCATTTACGAATCCTGTTCTCTGTTCTGTTGTGTTTAATCTTCTGAACCAAAAATTAAAACTCTCACCATATCAAAAAGTTTAAAGTAGTCACAATTAAGCTATAGTAGCCCATTACGAACAGCAGTGTAAGGTGCTTAAATGTGTTATTAGGAAGGCAAAGAGTACGTGGTACACAAATACGATAGATAATTCACAGGATAAAATTAAAACCACATTGTCGGTTGTGGAAGTAGTGTCTGGTCAGCAGCACATTGTCGACGATATAAAATCAGATTGTAGTAAAACTATTTGTGTTACTGATAAATCAGATATATGTACAGTAATTAACAATTATTTTCTGAGCATTGCTGGCGAATTAAATAAAATTTTAGTTTCTACAAAGAATCATATAACTTTCTTGGCAAATGCCTTTCCGAGATTGATGTCTGAAATATTCCTCTGTGATACAGACAAGGATGAGACTGAGTGAATAATAAAATCCCCTAAGACTGACGATTCTCATGGATGAAGATGGAGTGCCTAGCATAATATTAATGTGCTGCACATGTTAGTCCTGTATGTAGCCATATTTGTAATTTTTCCTTTAAGAATGGTCAGTTTACTGAACGATTAAAGCAGTCAGTAGTAAAGCTGCTTTATAGAAAAGGAGAAAGAGATAATGTGAACAATTATAGACCTTTTTCTATGCCATCAGTGTTCGCTAAAGTTACTGAAAAGGCCGTGTATGTAAGGATAATTGATCGTTTTATATCACACAATTTGCTATCAAACGTACAGTTCGGCTTTAGAAGTCGTTTAACAACCGAAAATTATCTTTTCTCTGTGAGGTACTGTATGGGTTAAACAAAATGTTTCGAACGCTAAACATATTTTTTGATTTAACTAAGGCGTTTGATTGTGTTGATCACAAAATGTGTTTCCAGAAGTTGGACCATTACGGAATACGGGGAGTAACTCACAACTGGTTCACCTCTTACTTTATCAACAGACTGCAAAAGGTTGAGAATGGCTGTGATGTGGGGTCTGAGTCGGGTATGATCAAATGTGGGGTGCTCCAGGGATCAGTGTTGGGGCCACTTGTGTTCCTTATTTATAAAAATGATATGCCTTCTAGTTTTACAGGTAACTTTAAAATATTTCTCTTTGCTGATGACACTAGCTTGGTAGTAAAGGATGTTGTGTGCAACATTGAATCGGTTTCAAATAGTGCAGTTCATGACATAAGTTCATGGCTTGTAGAAAATAAACTAACGCTGAATCACAGTAATACTCCGTTTTTACAGCTTCTGACACAAAATTCAACAAACCTCGACGTTTTAATTACACAGAATGGGCATATGATTAGTGAAACTGAATAGTTCAGACTTCTAGGTGTTCAGATAGGTAGTAAACTCACGTGGAAAGCCCACTTTCAGGATCTTGTTCAACGACATAATATTGCCATTTTTACTGTTCAAAAGGTATCTGAACTAAGTGATCGTTCAACACGTAAGTTAGTCTACTTTGCTTATTGTCATTCGCTTATGTCGTATAGTATTATATTTTGCGGTAACCCTTCCCATTCTAAAAGGATATTTTAGGCTCAGAAACGGGCGGTTCGGGCAATATGTGGTGTACGTTCACGAACCTCTTCACGACCCATGTTCACTAGTCTGGGTATTTTGAATTTAGCCTCTCATTATACGAGGGCGGTTCAGAAAGTAACCTCCGATCGGTCACAGTGCGGGTTGTGGGGGGAGTAGCGACGCCATCTGTGCGTTCACGATCTCAACAGGTCAGTCGGCATCAAGCCGTGGTCGAGTGAACGTCGTACCTGCGCTAGTTTAGTTTTTGTGGCAGTTTGAAATGTGTGCTGCAATAGAAAACCCCGCCAAATGTGAAGTGCGTGCTGTCATTTTTTACAGCCAAAGGATATTCAGCAGCAGCTATTCATCGTGAGCTTTGTGCCGTGTACGGACCAAGAGTTATGAGTGAAGGAGTTGTACGTGAATGGGTACGTTTATTTAAAAGTGGACGAGAAAACGTTCATGATGAAGAGAGGAGTGGTAGACCATCATTGGTGACGGACAAACTCGTTCAGACAGTTAATGCAAAAGTTCGTGAAAATCGACGTTTCTCAATGTCGGAGTTGTCTACTGGTTTTCCACAGATTTCTAAGACTCTCTTGTACGAGATAGTGACAGCAAGATTGGGTTACCGTAAGTTCTGTGCACGATGGGTGCCCAAAATTCTTACCGACCACCACAAAACTCAAAGAATGGCCTCTGCATTAGACTTTCTGTCACGTTATGAGGACGAAGGAGAACCATTGTTAAACAGAATCGTGACCGGTGACGAAACATGGATTAAGTACGTGAACTCTGAGACAAAAGAACAATCAAAGATGTGGACACATTCAAATTCGCCTACCAAACCAAGAAAAGCCTCGCAAGATTTTTCTGCCAGAAAACTGATGGCAACGGTGTTTTGGGATGCCAAAGGGGTGTTGTTGGTTGAATTCATGGAACGTGGTACTACCATTAATCAAGACGTGTACTGTGAAACAATAAAAAAGTTACGACGGGCTATACAGAACAAACGCCGTGGTATGCTGACTTCCAGTATCGTTTTTTTGCACGATAACGCCCGTCCTCACTCTGCTCGCAGAACAACGGCCCTTCTTGAGTCCTTCAAGTGGGACGTTATCAACCATCCACCTTACAGCCCAGACCTGGCGCAAAGTGATTATCACCTCTTCATGCATTTGAAGAAATGGCTCGGGTCACAGCGGTTTGATGACGACGAAGAGCTCAAAGATGCGGTCACAGGCTGGCTCCAGGCACAAGCGGGTGATTTTTATGCAGAAGGAATTTCAAAGCTTGTGAAGAGATACGATAAGTGCCTCAATCGCTATGGAGACTATGTAGAAAAATAGTGCAAAGATGTAGTTGTAAGATGTATATATTAAAATATTTTTATTTAACTTGGTGTATTTTTTTAAATCAACCGGAGGTTACTTTCTGAACGGCCCTCGTATATACTATTTACTGTCATTTTTGTTAACAATATCAACTTATTCCCAAGAATAAGCAGCTTTCACTCAATTAATACTCGTCGGAAATCAAACTTGCATGTCGATCGGACTTCCTTAACTCTTGTGCAGATAGGTGTGCAGTATACTGCTGCATGCATTTACAATAAGCTACCACAATAATTAAAAAATCTTAGCAGGAATCCACGCGCTTTCAAATCGAAACTGAAGAGTTTCCTCATGATTCACTCCTTCTATTCTGTCACCGAGTTCCTTGAAAAATTAAGCTGATTCTAAGTTTATATTGTTGACTGCGCTTACTTAAACTTATGGCTTGAATTTTTTTTTTGGGTCGGGGAGGGGTTCATGAACAGTTTATTTTTATCTGTTATTACTTTTACGTTGTAATTTCATCTACTGATACGTTCCAAGACCTTGGAGATTTGCTCCTCAATTTGGTCCTACGGAACTTTACTTGCAAATAAATAAATAACACTGAGTCGCGAAGCAGAATCAACAGAGAAAGATACACAAAGATTCTAGTAGGATACTATCAAACCCCCAAAAATTATGACTAATGGGACTGAACTGCGAGTTTCTAATAAAACAAGGGAATATCTAGACAATTTGATTTGAGTGACAAGTTCCTTAAGACAGAATCTTCACAGTGACGTGTAAGTGAGGATGTCAACGCTCTACACGTAATAAATTATCCGATTGGGACAGGAAAAAAAACGAGGTTTGTTGTGAGTAACCTCTTAAGGTTCCAGGGCGAAAAAAGACACTTCATTCGAGAATGAGTATGTTTAAAGGAAAATGTGATTTTCTCGTCATATTTGCCTCACACTCTTAGTAAGTAGTACATTTATACATGATATTATTAATGTTAATGCAGCAATACTTTATTAATAACTGAGTGTTTCGCTGAAAAAAGGTGCTTCTGAGCAATATTTTTTGAGATAAAAATTAAATACAATTTTTGTCATGCCAAGATTTTTCAATTGGTAAGGCACACCTTCCCATTTTCCTACTGAGCAGAAATCGCGAAAAACTCTTTTTGTGTGTGTGTGTGTGTGTGTGGTGGGGGGGGGGGGGGAATGAATCAAATTAGGTGGCAGCAGAAGGAAACAATCAAACTCGAAAAATAAGTCTATAAGTCTCTCCCTAAGTGTCATGTTCTATTTTTTGATGAAATAAAGTTATCTTAAGAACTAGTCGTTAAATCAAGCATGTGAAACTTAAAGACAAATAATAAAACATCCTCATATATGTGGTGGATATGTGTTGTGCAGCTGACAAAAGCGACAAAGAGATAAGTAGATTTCCTTGTTTTCTGCATGAAAAAATGTATCACATAAAACTTAATTTTTATAAAAGTCATGTAATTTAAAAGGCTGAAACGGAAAGTGAAAGAGTGAGTATTCCTGGAACTACAGAAGTGAACGGCAAAGGAAGATTGCTTAGAAATAGTTGCTCGGTCCTTCCTTTATACCCACCTCTAGATACGGGTGCTAAAGAAAAATTTCAGCAAATGGGGTTGGAAGAATTTTGGGCCACTTTCCATCCTATTTACCCACGAGTGACAAAGGAAGCCTTAAAAGTCGTCGTCGAGATGTCATCCACATACCTATGTGTGACCGGATTCTCGACTCTATGAAAACAACATGGAAACAAAATACTGCGGTCGCCCGAAAATGCGTAGTGACCCTAAACGTCCCTTAACTAGTCTGAAACGATCTGCTTAGGGAAAAAAGTTTCAATCGTATCGTAGATGCGATTTTAATCAGATATATAAATGTTAGATACGAAATGTGTTGTTCGAGTATAAACTATATCATTAGGTTTTAAATAAGATATAAAGACATTTCCATTCGGCTACCAAGTCCTTTGAAAGAATATAGGAATCTATACGTGATGTCCTCTTATTAGAATGTAGATTGCAGATTGTCCAAGTTCTTTGAAAGAAGCAAACAAATAAATAAAATAGGTAAACATAGGGGGAATGAGAGATTTTGGGTTTGTTAAGGGGGAGGGGGGGGCAGCAGGCATGAAACGTTTGAAAACCACAAGTGTAAGCTAAGATAACTGCGAAAAAGAAGACTGAAATTAAATTTTAAACACCCTTAGGGGAGGGGGAAAGGAGGGGGGGGCAGCAGGCAAGAAACGTTTGAAAACCACGAGTGTAAGCTAAGACAACTGAGAAAAAGAAAACTGAAATTAAATTTTAAACACCCTTTTTTTCATCATACATTTTACACGGTATGCTCGAAACAGCTACGTGCATTATTGCTACATAGTTTAAAAAGTCAAGGAACTTATTAGCGTACCCTTTCAAAATCCTTGGTATGTTGCAAACGAGTGTCACGGTCGCAAACATGTTCGCTTGCGTGACAAATTCCTGTCGATCGTCGTTCCTGACTGCTGTCATTTTATAGCCATAGCTCTGAAAAACGTGCAGTGCAGACCTCTGATTGTCGGTAACATTTTGTTCGATCCGACTTTCACCATCCCTCTCCCATTTTATCGTCAGGTTACGTTTCTCTACCTCGTAGAGATGAGTAGCGGCGAATTACAAAATCAGAGAGGTGCGTAATAGGATATTAAAAAATAACGCAGTGTTACAAATGATACGAGACAGAAATGGTGCTACGTCAGTGAGAGTTAGCTGCCGCGAGACTCCCTCTCTCTTTTTCTGTCTCTTTTTTTTTCGACTAGCCTACGACGTTGCAGAGTAGTCTTCTAGGGACGACGACGTACGCTCAGACATGCCTCACACCCGCCTCAGTGTCCTAGACACGACGGACGACCTAGTCGAGTCTAATTATAGCTCAATTAATGACGATGTGAGCAGGCACTAATTAGCGGGAGAGCTCTCCGGAGGGCAGCGTCTTGCTCGGCCAGCGAAGCCGGGGAAGTCCCGAGCCGACACGGGCAGCCGCCGGCACTCGAGAAGTGCTGCGTGGCACTCGACACGCCGCCGAGCCGTCGATAGCCCCCCCAAGTTCACCTCGGCCAGCTAGAGACAGGCGGCTGCAGTTTCCAGCCCCTGAAGATGACAGCCGAAACTCGGTGGAAGGCACCATTCTTACCATCTCTTCCTTTTCGATCAGCTACAGAATTCTCGCTTGCTTCCTTCTGTTCTTCACTCTACATGTTGTTTGTCTTTTGACATAGCTGTGGCTGGACAGTCTTTAATCTGTCGTCGTTCTTCTTTAGAGAAGCGAAAGGTCAACATGTGAGATATTTTAGTGAAGCCGTAATGGTCTGACGTGTTACAAGTCGACAGTGAAATGAATAAAATACTGGGAGAGACTTTGAAAAAAGATACAACGAATACATAAATGCCTACCACACAAACAGTTACGCTAAATCGACAACAGCCACTCACATCAAGGGCACCGAGAACCCAATCGAGATATTGCGAATGATCTTCATGTATTATACAAAATGGACATGAGACACCAAATGATGTTCTATGGAGACCTATAAATATTCATTCAGGGCAGAATACACTGTAATGCATTTCTAAATGACAGATTATAAAGTAACAATCTGAGTTTCTTCAAAACTTTCTCCTTGTGGAGCGCTTCCTTTATTAAAATAAAAATACTTAACTAAGAAATAAAAATGTATTTTTAAGATTACTGAATAACCAAGAGGTACCAATTAACCATACTATTTAATATGTGCCATGATCTAAATATACTTGTATAAAAATTTACTGTGTTTTCCTTGAAGTGTCTTAGAAACTGAAATATCTTTATCTTAGCAATTAAGAGTCTCTGGAATGTAAACGTCAAAATGTTCAACTGTTATGTGATGGTGTTGTGTTCATTACGGTGCACTGTGATCCAGAACAAATAAATTTCAAGCAAAAATACAAGACATCAGTGAAACGATTTAAGAATACAGTAACTGAAGATGTACCCTGAAATACACGACTCCTTCTGTGCAGGGTTAAGTTTTAGTAATTAACCTCACTGGCAGAGCCAACAAACAATCCTCATCACACTTGAGATTAATGTAGATTTTCACTTTCATTACCTGCCGAGAAGGCGAAGCTGGAAAGGTTATGTGTTATACAAATTCATTCTTTTAACTTTTGTCATCCATAGTTACTCTGCCAGAGAGCCTTTGTCTAATTGTTCCTTCGGAAGAGGAGCTCATTCGTTTCATATACGGAGATGTATCCCAAATAACAGGTCACTAAAATTCTTGGCTTTGTGAACGAGCAATACCGACGCCTAAAAACGATCAAATGGCTGCTATAAACCAAAGCATTTTGGAAAAAGTTGATGGGATCGAGGTGCCAAATTGGTCCAGAAATACTGTTCTGGACCAAACTGATGCTACCACTTATCGGGCGGAATTTCTTAGCTCCGTTTCTGCATCCAGACTACCCATGCATACATCGCTCTGAGAGCTGGTATTCCGATTATGCTGCTTCAGAACAAAATACCTGCGAAGCTAGGTAGTGGAACTCACCTTAAAGTAGAGTCACTTCACTTTCCCGCGAGCATATGCTTCACCATGACCGTCAACAAGTAACATGGATAGAAGCTTTGAGCAGTCGGAGTCGATCTTAAACTGTTTCTCCCACGGACAGGTCTCGTAGCTTACTCGAAGGACACAAGCTCGGATAATTTGTTTATAATGGCTGCTATGTTCAAAACACTAAATGTTGAATGTAATACAATACTTTGCCGTTCCCCTGCCCAGGTCTATTGGTACTTCATGTATGTACTTCATATATCTGTGCTTACAGACACATAAGCTCCTTATCGTTGGGCCCTTTTGACAACTTCACCTTCAGTTTTTTATATCCATTTTTCTCGCCGATAATAAGCTACAGTGTGTTTTAAAATTCATGAGGGTTCGAGATCCATGCGCACAGAGTCGCTTGCTAAAGCTAGTAGTGAATAAGAAGTGAAGTAACCGGAACACAGCACATGAATATATAACAGAGATATTTAGGGTGTGAGGAGTCTTAAACAAACGTTGTTGCCGTAGAGTCTCCTTGTGTAGTCCTCCAGTATGGGAATTCCAGGTAGATTGGTCAGCATCGCGGAACATTACACGTATATTCACGTGACGATGGGTAGGATCAGCTGAGAGAAATTGGGTCGAAATAGTGAGTACTATAAATATACATGTAGGTTATCGTTAGCAAGTTCTCTGGCTTGTAACTGTCTGCGTATTTTTCTATGTAGCTGCTGTACGTATACACGTCCTGTACTGTCGCAAGTAGTAAACAAAGAAGCATTACAAACGTTGAATGTGGTGTCACCGCCAGACACCACACTTGCTAGGTGGTAGCCTTTAAATAGGCCGTGGTCCGTTAGTATACCTCGGACCCGCGTGTCGCCACTATCAGTGACTGCAGACCGAGCGCCGCCACACGGCAGGTTTAGTCTAGAGAGACTCCCTAACACTCGCCCCAGTTGTACAACCGACTTTGCTAGCGATGGTTCACTGAATACATACGCTCTCATTTGCAGAGATGACAGTTTAGCATAGCCTTCAGCTACGTCATTTGCTACGACCTAGCAAGGTGCCATATTCAGTTACTATTCTGAACAGATAATGTTGTGAATCATGTATCGTCAAGAGCGACGTTCGTCATTAATGGATTAAAGTTAAGTATCAAAGTAATTACTTCCGCTTTCTGAATTCTAATACCTTGTCATGTTCCATACCTCACGTCAGTATAGTCTTCCCTCCTCACGCCAGCCTGCGTGAGCTAACACGCGTGCATTTCGGCCTCCACTAGTAACAAGGTGTTGGCTCTTCAGCCAACACAACATTGAATCCTGTTCTTCATTGCACCAGTGTATCGCTAATAAACAGACTATGAAAACACTGAGAACAGACAACCTATTTGACCAACTAAAGTCGCTTAGGTTTGTTCTGCAAATAAAATACATTGATTATATAAGATTGCAGTGAAGGATTTTCTCTCTTACTGCTATGACAAAAAATATGAGTATAAAGGAAAAGAAGGGCGATGAGTTTCTACTGTCAATTTTTGCGACGAGCTAAATTTACATTCCAGTTTATGTATTATATGTTATCTGCAGAATACAACTATGAGGGAATACATTGGACCACACAATTTGTTTATTCTCAATATTGTCATACTTTCTTAGCGATATATTTGTGCAGTGAAAACCAAAAAACTAGGAAGTATTTCAACATGGAGCACCACTGAAATATGTTCTCGCAATAAACAGTTCTTTTACTACTATTTTTACAATTGCTCGTATGTTTTTCCCATTTATCCTAGAACACAACTACCGTCGGTTGAGTCTGCTTCGTCAGCTCATTATGAAAAACGAGTGAGTCTTGGAAATTTTGACGAAGTTAAAAAATGGTTCAAATGGCTCTAAGCACGGTGGGACTGAACATCTGTGGTCATCAGTCCCCTAGAACTTAGAACTACTTAAACCTAACTAACCTAAGGACATCACACACATCCATGCCCGAGGCAGGATTCCAACCTGCGACTGTAGCAGTAGCGCGGATCCGAACTAAAGCGCCACAGCGGTCGGCTTTGACGAAGTAACTTTCTCTCTGAAATACGTTTAGAAGACACTGACTGAAAAAGAAACCATGACAACACCAAGAAGAGCTTCTGCGACGGAAACCAGAGTTCTTAGGCGTATTTCTAAATTTGAAAGATGATGTCTGTTCAAATTTCTCGCATGCCACATACGAGAGGAGCTAGAAGAGCCACTATTGTTGATATGGTCTTCAGTCCGAAGGTTGATTCGATGCAGCTCTCCATGCTACTCTATGCTATGGAAGCCTCTTCATCTCCCAGTACCTACTGCAACCTGCGCCCCTCCGAATCAGTTTACCGTATGTATCTTTTGGTCTTTCTCTATCCCCACGCTTCACTTGATGTCTCAGAACGTGTCGTGCCAAACTATTTCTTCTAGTCAGGTTTTGTTATACATTTCTTTCCTCCACAACTCTATTCAATACCTCCTCATTAGTTACATGATGAATCCATCTAATCTTCAGTATTGTTATACAGCACCACATTTCAAAAGCTTCTGTTCTCTTCTTGTCAAACTATTTATCGACCATGTTTCATTTCCATACATGGTTACACTTCACCCAAATACTTTCAGAAAAATCTTCCTGACACTTAAATCTTCTGTATTCGATGTAACAAATTCCTCTTCTTGAGAAACCTATTTCTTACCATTGACAGTCTATATGTTATATCTTCTCTACTTCGAACGTCATCAGCTATTTTGCTGCCCAAATAGCAAAGCTTATCTACTACTTTAAGTGCCTCATTTCTTAATCTAATCCGCTCAGCGTCACCTGATTTAATTTGAATATTTTCCATTACCCACGTTTTGCTTTTGTTGATGTTCATCTTATATCTTCCTTTCCAGATATTTTCCGTTCCGTTCAGTTGCTCTACACGTCCTTTACTGTCTCCGGCAGAATTACAAAGTCATCAGGAAACCTGAAAGTTTTTATTTCTTCTCCCTGGAATTTAGTTCCTACTCCAAATTTTTCCTTTGCTCAATTTGCAGACTGAATAACGTAGGGGACAGGCTACAAACCCATAAGGATGCAAATCAGGGTTGCTTTAAATACACACTGTAAAGGTAGTGGGCGTAAGTTACATTTGAGGTTGAATGTGGAGTTCATGTAAGTGAAGAATGCCTTTAAGGCCGCAAAAGCGCCATTATCAACACCTCAATGAGTTTAAACGAGGTCGTCTAATAGGTTCAAAAAATGGCTCTGAGCACTATGGGACTCAACTGCTGAGGTCATTAGTCCCCTAGAACTTAGAACTAGTTAAACCTAACTAACCTAAGGACATCACAAACATCCATTCCCGAGGCAGGATTCGAACCTGCGACCGTAGCGGTCTTGCGGTTCTAGACTGCAGCGCCTTTAACCGCACGGCCACTTCGGCCGGCCGTCTAATAGGACTACGAGAAAGTGGAAATTCTGAGACATTGTAGAAAGATTTCACAGGAATGTAGCCACTGTACATGACTGCTAGCAGCGATGGTCACAAGAATGGGCGGTCGCAAGAAAACCTTGCTCAGTACTGCCACGTGGCACCAAGGAGGGGGATGACCATCGTGTTCGGCATACTGCACCTGCAGCAGCTATTTCAGCAGCAGTTGCCACCAGAGGACTGTTACAAATCGGCTAGTTGAAGCACAGTTCCGAGCTGTAGCACGTATTCCACTGACCCCGAAACCACCACCATGTGTCAAGCCAGAGCTCGTTTGGAGGGCAGGGTGAGGTCTCTCGTGTCTGCTGATGAAAGGTGGTTTCGCCTCGGTGCCAGTGATGGCCGTGTGTTGCTTGGAAGAAGGCCAATTGGGGGCCTGCAACCAACCCATCTGCGAACTAGGTACACTGGATCTGCACCTGCGGTTATCGTCTGAGGTGCAATTTCGTATGTTGGGTAGGATCACCCTTTTGGTTATTCGACCAACCCTGATGCAAATTTGTACGTCAGTCTGGTCATTCGGCCTGTTGTGGTCCCATTCATGAACAGTACTCGAGGGAGTATTCTCCAATAGGATAACGCTCACCCACAGCTCGCTGTTGTAACTTAATATGCTCTACAGAGTGTCTAATTGTCACCTTGGCCAGTCCCATCACCACATCGGTCTTCAGTCGAGCGCATAAGGGACATCATGGGATGACAACTCCAACGCCATCCACAAACAGTATAAACGTCCGTGTACTGGCAGGCCAAGTCCACCAGGCATAGTACTCCCTCCCAAAAACTGACATCCGGCACATGTACAACACAATACATGAAAATTTGCCTGATTTCATTCAACATTCTAGTGGCTACATCAGTTATTATTGTATCAGGATTTCATATTTGCAATGGATCTCGCGCTTACATTAAGTTGTGTACTTGTAATGTTAATCACTTAAATATAGTGCCTAGACAAATGTCTTTCCGAAATTTCATTAGTTTACATTAATTTTTTTTATATTGCCATTTTTTCTTCCATCAGTATAAAAACCTGAAAACAACAGTACATATCACTTATTCTTCTTTAATGAGACGTTTGCCTCTTCTGTGATCCACAATCCTATAGAATGTGCCATACTCAACTGATTCGTGTAAGCTGAAGGAAATTCTCCTATTGACATTAATCTCCGCATTTTCCTTCGCCTCTGAATGTAGCCCACGGTGGTGTGTTTTCTTGTGCTCTCCATTCATTTAATTTGAGCAGAACCGAGATCCTTTTTAGAATGTTTGGTATTCCATCCGTTGACTGGCCTTTATTCTTTGTTATGGAACATTCGCTTAAAGCTTTCGATCGAATGATCTAGCATTAATGGACACTGCTCTCTGTTTTAGAAATGAAGTCCATGGTGTTTATTTTACTTCACCTTACATGTGGACTAGACCACATATGTGAAGTATTTTTATATTCTGTGGTAGGTAATTCGTGCACTAATCACGAACCCCGTATCTTCAGAAACTTTCAGATAAATGATCACACGCCATTAAGAGCACTTAATGGTAAAACTGTTATCTTCTTCACTTATTACTTACCTGCAAACACAAGTCAACCTCACGTGTGGTAAGAACGAGTGGATAAAAGGAGTACGCTGAAGAAACATGAAGTGTTCTACAACTAAATATCCTGGAGACGGTCCGAAGTCGATTTCATATAGTGTTACTTTGCTCTCACGATGTATCCCTCGCCTCTAGCTAGCGCACGTTGAGCGCTGAAGCGTTAAGGGGGAAAATACACAGCGGCTTACTGTGCTCCGTTCGAATTTTAGTTAAGAGGGGGCAATAGGTGATGTGGTGCCGAAGTGTGCTTTAATAGTTGCGGTAGACAGCAGTAGAAATCGAGCTATGTGTACTCATGCATGTCTAATGACATTTGGCAGGAAACGTGGTATCTAGAAGCTCCATTAGCGGAAGGGTACACCGAGCGAGGTGGCGCAGTGGTTAGCACACTGGACTCGCATTCGGGAGGACGACGGTTCAATCCCGTCTCCGGCCATCCTGATTTAGGTTTTCCGTGATTTCCCTAAATCGCTTCAGGCAAATGCCGGGATGGTTCCTTTGAAAGGGCACGGCCGATTTCCTTCCCCATCCTTCCCTCACCCGAGCTTGAGCTCCGTCTCTAACGACCTCGTTGTCGACGGGACGTTAAACACTAATATCCTCCTCCTCCGGAAGGGTACCTTCTCGGCATTAACTCGTCCTGCGTGCCGATACGGCACCCGTTCTGAAGGAAGCGCCGCGTAACAGTGAGTGAAATTGGCCGCTGTAACCGCACTGGGCTGCGGCATTGTGTGACTCGTAAAAGTGATGTACGGTGGATGCTAAGTGCCTTAAGTAGGTATCAATCCGGCAGGCGTTGTGGCTGCTGGAAAGCTATTTTTTGATGTTGAATAAAGGAGAACACCACTTCGCCAATGAGAGTGAGCACCTGTAAGTCAATAAAACTATTCCTCGTGCTTTAATTGTTTTTGTGATTTTCTCCGTGCGCCCAAAGCACTGACTTCTGTTACTTTTATGTCAGTTTTATATGTTAACTTTATCAGCCGTTGTTCTGGTTCGTAATAAAGTGTTATGATATAACTGCGTAGGCCGGCCAGAGTCAGTTGACATAAAAGTTTTCTGGGTGTGGTACCGCGTCATAACGTATGAAACTACTTCCGCTGGAGAAAAACCAACGTTTCGGCCAAGGTTGCAGCGGCCTTCTATGTCTACAGTAGACCCAGAAAAAGGCCGCTGCAACCGTGGCCGAAACATTGGTTTTTCTCCAGCGGCAGTAGTTGTATACATTATGTCGCGGTACCACACCCAGAAAACTTGTATGTCAAAAGTGTTTTGAATTTAATGCTTTGTGTCTCTGTGCTATGTTCCTAGCAGTACCGAGTTTGAAGGTAAATTTGTCCGTCTTCTTGTATTTATTAGTGTACTTGAACTGTATTTTGGTTGCTTGAAGTTAAATTCTAAATTAAGAGATACACAGCTTAGGCTTAAGTCTTACATTTTAACGTTCTGCTCTGCTAATGAAAAGGGAGGAACGGGGGGGGGGGGAGTTACGGTTCGTGGTGAATGAACAATTCTAGCAAACACGACACCAGTCGTTTGTCGACATACTAACCTAATTCCATGAATAAATCGATATATAGCTGTTATGAGTGCATGTTCTGTGTAGGGTTTTGTTTTTGCGTGTTATTGATGAAAATGATGACATCCAGCGTCGGTACACAGCCTGTTCGTTTCAAAGAGCACCAAGGGAGCGTCTGCCTGTACTGCAAGAATCAGTATTAGAACACCCTCATACTCTAAGAAAGAGCAGGTGTTAGTTAATTTGGTGCCCAGGCTAGCGTTATGGGCTTTTACAAAAATGGCTCTGAGCACTATGGGACTTAACATCTGAGGTCATTACTCCCCTAGAACTTGGAACTACTTAAACCCAACTAACCTAAGGACATCACAACCATCCACGTCCGAGGCAGGATTCGAACCTGTGACCGTAGCTGTCGTGCGGATCCGGACTGAAGCGCCTAGAACCGCTCGGCCACAGCGGCCGGCAGGTTTTTACAACTTTCCCGTCCTAAGCAGCCAAATACAGTATGTATGGTTCAGGAATTTACCTGGTAGCTTCAAGTCGGACGCCACTACCGCTCGTTTGCGATAGCGACTTTGACTACATTGACGTATTCCCCAATTTAATAGTACGAAATATTGTGTATGTACTATATTGTCGGTGTTCTGTCATCGTCTTATTTAAACAGAGGAGACCATGGCAGGTGATGACGTAGTTAAAGCAGAGGATTTTGGTTTGGGAAGTTCAGTGGGCAAGTTCCTAACACGTCGTTCAGATTTTGTTTCCTTACGTACATCCAAGAACAATGCTTCAATTAGACCACTGGTAATGTTAAGTGTCCATATGACCTAGTCACCCGTCAGCTTGATGTCAATGGTACGTTACATTTTTGTCTTCCAGCATTCATTAGATGAATGACTGCAGATGAGTATGTATTGCTTTCTAACAGGCATCATACTGCGTATTTATTTTTTGAGAATAAAGCGTCGCTAGGTTCACCATACACTGAGCAGAATAGACACGAAAGATACGAGCGGCAGTGAGCCTCACCTTGATAGGCGAGTATTTTCAGATGGAAATAGATGCACCTGATCTTAAAAACACCTAATTCTTATTGTGCAGTTTCATAGAAATGTCATTTTCAACACAAGACTCTGTACGTAAACAATTAAGCAAAATGAGCTCGTACGACGAACTCTTACTTATACTTCCATTCTGTTAGGTCCTTAATTGGCCGATGAATTTACTGTGCTTGCTTTTCTAATACTTTTAAATTCGACATTTCAGTTTTTATTTTTTCGTTTTTATTGCTGCACTATCTTAATAGTCCAGTATCTACTATTACGAGGTGCATTCAAGTTCTAAGGCCTCCGATTTTTTTTCTAATTAATTACTCACCCGAAATCGATGAAACTGGCGTTACTTCTCGACGTAATCGCCCTGCAGACGTACACATTTTTCACAACGCTGACGCCATGATTCCATGCCAGCGGCGAAGGCTTCTTTAGGAGTCTGTTTTGACCACTGGAAAATCGCTGAGGCAATAGCAGCACGGCTGGTGAATGTGCGGCAACGGAGAGTGTATTTCATTGTTGGAAAAAGCCAAAAGTCACTAGGAGCCAGGCCAGGTGAGTAGGGAGCATGAGGAATCACTTCAAAGTTGTTATCACGAAGAAACTGTTGCGTAACCTTAGCTCGATGTGCGGGTGCGTTGTCTTGGTGAAACAGCACACGCGCAGCCCTTCCCGGACGTTTTTGTTGCAGTGCAGGAAGGAATTTGTTCTTCAAAACATTTTCGTAGGGTGCACCTGTTACCGTAGTGCCCTTTGGAACGCAATGGGTAAGGATTACGCCCTCGCTGTCCCA
The DNA here is from genome assembly GCF_023864275.1 of Schistocerca cancellata. Taxonomy (NCBI): domain Eukaryota; kingdom Metazoa; phylum Arthropoda; class Insecta; order Orthoptera; family Acrididae; genus Schistocerca; species Schistocerca cancellata. The sequence continues at coordinate 185,272,294 of NC_064626.1, forward strand.
GAACATGGACACCATCATTTTTTCAGCACTGGCGGTTACCCGAAATTTTTTTGGTGGCGGTGAATCTGTGTGCTTTCATTGAGCTGACTGACGCTTTGTTTCTGGATTGAAAAATGGCATCCACGTCTCATCCATTGTCACAACCGACGAAAAGAAAATCCCATTCGTGCTGTCGTTGCGCGTGAACATTGCTTGGCAACATGCCACACGGGCAGCCATGTGGTCGTCCGTCAGCATTCGTGGCACCCACCTGAATGACACTTTTCGCATTTTCAGGTCGTCATGCAGGATTGTGTGCACAGAACCCACAGAAATGCCAACTCTGGAGGCGATCTGTTCAACAGTCATTCGGCGATCCCCCAAAACAATTCTCTCCACTTTCTCGATCATGTCGTCTGACCGGCTTGTGCGAGCCCGAGGTTGTTTCGGTTTGTTGTCAAACGATGTTCTGCCTTCATTAAACTGTCGCACCCACGAACACACTTTCGACACATCCATAACTCCATCACCACATGTCTCCTTCGACTTTCGATGAATTTCAATTGGTTTCACACCACGCAAATTCAGAAAACGAATGATTGCACGCTGTTCAAGTAAGGAAAACGTCGCCATTTTAAGTATTTAAAACAGTTCGTATTCTCGCCGCTGGCGGTAAAATTCCATCTGCCGTACTGTGCTGCCATCTCTGGGACGTATTGACAATGAACGCGGCCTCTTTTAAAACAATGCGCATGTTTCTATCTCTTTCCAGTCCGGAGTAAGAAAATCGCAGGCCTTAGAACTTGAATGCACCTCGTACAATAGTCTTCACACACAATGTCACCACAGATAGCACATTAGGGATCATCACAGCGTGTCCTCTTCTATGTTTCAACACTACGATAAAGTAAAAACTTGTGCTGAATGAGAGTCTGACGACTCTACGTGGAAAATACTGTATGACACGGGACTGTAGTGTCTAGAATGAAAGTGGTTCGTTAGATGGCTAATCCAGATGATGAGTAAAACTACCTGCAATAATTATTTCAGCTGAGTAAGGAAGCAGGTCTGACGAGTTCGTGTGTCTCTGTGAGGTCGGTTGCGATGTGTGGCTGTGGTTTCCTCGATGTTATCTTGCGCACTGACCAGAACACCACGGATTTCGTTGACCACATACAGCTCCTGACGCAGTTTTCAGGACACGATATTATTCTCATCACAGTTGTCAACAATGGCGTATCCCCGTATCACGATTTTTCCACGTTTCTGAGCCTCTCTGCTACGAGCCCAGTCAAGCGCTCGGCGCAGAATGAGGCTGCAGGTCGCTGTGTCGGGCCGCAGTCAGCGAAGCACAAACTGTGTACCCGAGTCGACAGTTATCGATAACATTAGGGTTGGGTTGGGTTTTTTTGGGGGAAAAGACCAAACAGCGACATCATCGGTCTCATCGGATTAGGGAAGGATGGGGAAGGAAGTCGGCCGTGCCCTTTCAAAGGAACCATTCCGGCATTTGCCTGGAGCGATTTAGGGAAATCAAGGAAAACATAAATCAGAATGGCCTGATAACATTAGGACACAATACAGAAATCCCTCATGGTATTCACAAAGTGTAGCAGTACGTCCTTCGCAACGTTTCTCAAAATTGTAAATGGTCATCATATTCTGTAACTATGGATGTCTTTCATGAATTCTCTTGATCAGAAAAAAAAGAATGTGGTGAACAGCGTGATGGACTGGAAGTAATTAAACTGCACCTAACCCCAGCCCGTATGTTTCGTAACAAAGCTAAAGACTGACTCATCTTTATGAAACGTTGAATTTGAATTACGAATATCGTATTAAACTATGACAAAATGTTGTATAACAGGCAATTCAGACTAAGGAATGTGTAATGTAAACAATTAAAAAGTCATTCTTCAAAATAAGAAAATATTTTAATGTTATTCTGAAAAATGTACAATGCCTAATAACCACCAAACCACTAACTACTAGCCCTTTCGACAATAGTCACAGATCAGTATTTCCTCTTCACCTTCACTGTCTATGCCAGCACATGAATTGTGTGCCCACTCTGGCATGCGACCCAGCCCTCATTAGAAACGGAGTAGAAGTCCCACAGTGGGGCCATTCAGCATCGTCTCTCTGATTCTCTCTTATCCATCATCTTCTTCCATTTATTTTTCTTAAGGTCTTTGATGTCCTCTGTTTTGGTTTTTTTGGATGCACAGTTTGATATTTTTGCCTTAAGTTGCACTGCACCTGACGTCTCTGTCCTGACATTGTTTATATTTGTGCACCCTCCTCCTTTCTGTACGCCTACTTTACGTGCGACAGCATTCTGCAGTTCCTTCTTATAAGGAGAATCTGTTTGTACGACGGTTTTTCCTTTTCGTCTTGGAGTCCGCCAAGTATTTTGACAGATTAGTGGGATTCGAATGACAGCCTCGGGCGATAACTGGAAAGCTCAGTAGTTCGGCGAACGTAGCTGGTTGGGAGAGTCTGGCATCCATGAACATCCAGGCTGGGTTTGCTTTCTACTTGCATCAAAATATGACGGTGCAGAACGGGACACTATCCAATTCTGCCCCGTCCCGTTCCGCCCCAAGAGCACTTTTGAGGTTAACAACTTTTATGGAGTGTAATAACTGACGTATTTAAAGGCTTTAAATAACTAAAGTACAACAAATGCCATGCACTTTAAGAGAATGTGTCATGTTAGGGTATACAACTAACAATTAACAGCTTACCTGGCGTTGAAATTCACCAAACGTTAGAACAAAGCAAGCGGTAACGTGACGGACAACAATTCTCTTAGATCTCGCACTTCAGTCTAAATCAGAATGGCTGCCCTCACTTCCCTTCCATTCTGAAATATAGTTACATGCCCATACAACAGGTCGCAACACTGTCCAGTCTAGAAAAGAGCAATTTGCCATTGCGCCCCGCTATCCCGTTCTGCCCCGAGTTCCCCTATACGATGTATCATGTTACGATACGCAAAGTTTTTTTACAAATTTCGAAACTTGGTCTAAATCTTTTAAATCACTTTGCAATAAAGCCTTTTGCTGCATCATTGCAGATTTGTCGGAAATAAGGACACAATGTATAGCATTTCGTCACAATAATTTGGTAATTATGTCGAAACCTACGCTGAATGGTGTGTTTCACTTAATAATAAAGTCTACTGTTCCACTGGAGTTTACGAACTTTTGATTGGTCACACGAACGTTCTGGCTTCTGGGTACCTCTTATACCTACAGTTAGGTGGAACATATGAATTGTAACGACGGCAGCGATAGTTAAAGTTACCGCGCTGCACACACCACCTCATTTACGGAACACCAACTTTGCAAATCTCTCAGAACACACGACACCCCTTACGACCAGACCTCCGCCGAGAAGTTAGCGTTAGTACGGCTTTACAACCGGCAGAACTAGGCTAATTGGATTCCACAGGAGGGCGGGAAGTTTCCCCAGTACTAACACCGTAACAAGCTGCAATCATGATATCGTGTGTTCATTGGCACATCTCTCAGGAGCATCCGCTTAGAATGCCCGAAGATTCAGTAGCAGTTTTAACAGTCAGAAGAGATTTCTCATGAGACGCGACGAGCTAAATTTACCTCTAGACGTGTTGTCTGGCATACTTCATACACTTCCGTCCGTTTCTTCCTTTTTTCAGTCTGACACTCATTTGCTGATGTCATGCAAATGAAAATAGTGTCCCCTTAGCATACCTACAGCATTCAACATTTTCCACCAGTTACCATACTTGACTCAACTTTCGTCGTTGGACGTTCTTTACAATTCCATCATACGAGGTGTGTAAAAAACCGGATTCTTTGATTTTTGGAAAGAATTTTGTGTATTTGCCAACATCAGTGTTATCTCCTTCAAAATAGTCCTCACAATATTTTAGAGACTAATACCAGAGCCTTATGTAATACCGGAAACACTTCTGGAGCCCGGTTTTGTGTGTATATTTTAGATCTCTTAGTGATACGTTTTTACTCTCATCTATGCTTGTCAGATGACTGACCGTTAACAGTTCCTTTATTTTTGAGGACAGGAAAAAGTCACATTGGGCCATGTCTGGCGCCTATGGAGGCTGGACCGTAATTACATTATTGTTTCTGTTCAAAACTGCACGATTACGAAATGAAATAAGGGCGGGGTGATTATGGTGGACCAAAGGCATCAATTAATCCCCCAAAATCAGGATTTTTTGTTTTGGACTGTTTCACTCAAACGCCATTGAACTTGTAATTAGCACTCCTACTTGATGGCTCGATCTTGTCTCAAGAGCACGTGGCGCACAGTTCCGTTAAAACCGATGAAAAGTGAGCATAGCTTCCAAATTTGACTGTACTTATTGAACGTTTCATTACCTGTTATGGTACGCTTCGGTATTTCTGCGTAGTTGAGTTCATGTAACGACCGCTGTTTTTCTTAGTAATTCAACACTACTGAAACAAATTTTGCTGTCGCACGCTACTTTCCTTAAATATCAGATGGCAGCTGATAGTAGTTGCTAACGAGTTTTCAATGTTGTCGTCGGTTGATGATGCCCTAAGGCGTCAAGGATGGTTGTCACCTGTAACGTATTGAATACCTTTTTCGAAATGCTTATAACGCTAGTAAAACCTTGTTTTAATCATTGAAGACCCACAAAACCGATATTTAACATTTCAAAAATTTTGTTGGCCTTTATTACGGTCTTAAAGCAAAATTTAACATGATATCTCCGATTATTTTTGTACAAAATAAACGATGGCCGATGCTACCAAAACAGTTGTAATCTTTTTGAGTGCTGGCAACAGAATAAACGTCCAGTACAGCTAATATTGTGCAGATACGAAAAAATTCCTCCATTAGGGCTATTAAAACACGAGAAGTTACAAAATTCCCACAACTTTTGGAGTACACCTAATACCTATTCTGATATACATCACACGACAAAACAGTTCGTTCTTCTAATAATATTTTTACACAGACATCTTTCCTTGCACATTCTTACTACTGTCACTCTGGAACATAGTGGCTTCTAAACTGCTGTTGCAAATATTAAGTGTAACAGGCGGAGGTCAGACATTCTTAAAAAAAGGCTTACCGCAAGTCTAGGAAATGAGAAATAAATAAGAAAACTCACCCTGTTTAATTACTATTGCATTTCTCTTTTTGTATGCGTTACAAAAATAACTGAAGCTTTTCGTATTTCAGTTTCATACAGGGTGATGTGTTGAACAACCACTAGTCAAATTCAGATTGACTTTATTCTGACACTTTATCTACGGACATCCCATATCATCAGTTTGAATAACATACAGTATGTGATGTTAATTTTAATATAAAGTGAACTGCTAATTGCTGCGTCTGAACAAAAACAACGTATACAACGTTATTTAGAAGTTTCACATTGATATAACTTCCTCAGAGACTATTCTATAGCAGAGAGTAATCTGACTAATCTTTACAGCATTCCATTACTAGTTACACAATGTTAACGATTTGAAAATTTAATGAAATTCTGCAGCGTGAAATGTAACATGATCGCCAGCCCGTTATGTTTCAACGTCACTTTAAATGTTACCACGACATATATTAATAATCTCTCAGGACTAAACACCTTTCATCGAACTGTACTTAATCTGCGATTGTTTCAGATTGTTGAAAATAATTTGATAACATCCAAGATTTTTTTCTATTGCTATTAAATACGTAATTACTTCTATGTGATTTATTCTGTATAAGTACTTTAAACTTACCACACTCGTTTTTTCTGTATCTAATCCTTTACTCAGGATCAGGTAGGCCTACACTTTGCTCATTTCCGATCAGTATGACGACTCTTCTATTACATTAGCAATCCATGACATTCGTTCCTATGCGTTATGAAAGCAGGAAACAGTTTTATGAAATAAAAAATGGTGGAGTTAGAAATTTGATTGCTGTACAGAAGCTTCTAGGAAAGAACTAAACTGATTGATAAGAGAGCGGGTTGATGACCGAAACTGAAAAGAATAGAAGTGTTTGCCAGGCAGACGAAGAATTCAAAGCAGTAATCGCTTTATACTTCATGGATTTCAGTTAATAATGGCATTAGGTTGGCCACCCAAATATATAGATTTAAAACCCAATTTTCTTTCCCTTGAGGCGTCTCTTGAAGAAACAGGTCTGTTCATCTGAAGTTGACAGTCCAAATACCCGTACGTGGTCTTCCAAAATATTTTCAGAATGCTCATGATAGCACACAAAATGATAAGGGAAAGGTATAATAATTCTGATCATCTTGGTGTCAAATTTTTTATGTATGATGCCTGGTGTCTCACACGTTGAGCACAGGCTGACGTCGTGTCGACTTCTCATTTTAGAAATAACTTATATTAATTACTGAGTGTCACTTGACGATGACCGAAAACGCAGAAAGCTGGTTCGTGAGCAAATAAATGCTTAATTTAGCAGCACACTAGGAAGTATTTTGTATTTAATATTGTTATAATTTTCTGCGAAGTACCAACGGAAAATTCAGTTAATGCTTTAAAGCCTTAGTATGGAAAAGTGGATAAATGTGAATGGTTATCTCCTTATGAAAAAGAAACCTGTCCATTTAATGCAGTTCACATCACGGAAGATTTTTACATCCATGAATAATAGGGGATTTATGGATTTTGAGTTTTAAGTATACTGTTATGTTATGATGCATTTTCTGAAATTGTTGTAGGGTCATTTTTTGTATTTGGTGAGAAAGTTGTGTAGGTTCATTCGTTTATTTGTATGGAATTATAAGTTATCTTAAATTGTGACTGGATGAGATTTCATGGATATTGCTGTTTCTTCTTAAAGGAGAGTTTTTAATGCACTGAATTTTCAATAGATTTTGAAGAAAAGTTTCACATGCACTATCTTCCACTCATAAATTATGTCCCAAAAAGTGTTAAGGGATAAAAAGTTGTAGAATACTTACAGATTGTAAGTGTCTGGTGGAAAGATAACTAACTGGCCGTCACATTAAGGAAATATACGGTAATGTGGGTAAACCGATCAGAAGGTGCAATATATTTTCACTACGATGAATCACTGGGCTGAGATAAACTTCTCAATAATTATTGGCCTCAAGTGGAAAACAAGGTAAATATAACTGTGGAGAATACAGTTACAACACCATGGAAATAATGATATAACATATGAACTGGATGTTTTGTAGATGAGTATCGTTGTGAAACAGTATTTCCTTCATACATTATAATTATAAAGTACATATGCCCCATATTTAATAAAATAGCATGTGATATCATAATTCCCACATGGACTGGCAACGGTTCACTCTCCTCAGTTCGTGTGCGTACCGTGCAGCAAGAGATCCAGTCCACAAACTAATTATATATCTAAACGATACATTTCTGCACATGGGTTCCTTATCAGGACTTTACCAATTTGTCCCCTTCACAACCGCCAGCATGTTGCAATGGTTGCTGTGAAACATACATAACCTGGTTAGCCATTTAGCAAGAGCAAATGCTATGGGCCCCGAGCATTATGGGCCCCGCCTCTAGGCATAAAAAGCCTATGGAGCTAGATGTGGTTGGCATTCTACCAACCGCAGTACGTTGTCCATATCTGCAATGAGAAGTAACAGTTTATCTCATTTCTGGAAATGAGTGCTGCTCACGCCACACTTCATCTATATCTATATCTTCATCTACATAGATGTACTAGGGCCTGGTAGAAGGGTCATCGAATCACCTTCACAATAATTCTCTAGTATTCCAATCTCGAACAGCGTACGGAGAAAACAAACACCTGTATCTTTCCGTACGAGCTCTGATTTCCCTCATTTTACTATGATCATCATTTCTCCCTACGTAGTTCGGTGTGAACAAAATATTTTGCATTCGGAGGAGAAAGTTGGTGATTGAAATTTCGTGAGAAGATTCTGCCTTAAAAAATACTCCTTTGTTTCAATGATGTCCACACCGAATCCCGTATAAGGCCAGTGACACTCTCTCTTTCGCAATAACACAAAAAGTGCTGATCTTCTTTGAACTTTCTCGATATATTCCGTTAATCTTATCTGATAAGAACCTCACACCACGTATTAGTGCTCTAAAACAAGACGGACAAGCGTAGTGTAGGCAGTCTCTTTAGTAGATCTGTTAGATTTCTTAACCGTTCTGCCAACGAAACGCAGTCTTTGGTTTGGCACCCCAACAACATTTTTTGTGTCTTCCTTCCACTTTAAGTTGTTTGTAACTGTAATTTCTAGGCTTTAAGCTGAATTTTAGGCCTTCAAATTTTGCTGATTTATGACGTCACACTTCTCATAATTTAGGGTGAATTGCCAATTTTTGCAGCATACGGATATCTTTTCTAAGTCGTTTCGACATTTCTTTTGATCTTCTAATGGATTTACTATACGATAAAGAACAGAATCATCTACCAACAACTTAAGACAGCTTTTCAGATCGTCTCCCAAATAGTTTATATAGACAAGGAACAGTAGAAGGCCTATAACACTAGCTTGGGGAACGCCAGTAATTACTTCTGTTTCACTCGATAACTTTCCGTCACTTACTACAAACTGTGACCTCTCTGACAGAAAATCACGAATCCAGTCACATAACTGAGACGCTGTTCCATAAACACGCAATTTTACGACAAGCTGCTTATGTGGTACAGTATCAAAAGCTTTCTGGAAATCTAGAAATACTCGAGCAATTTGAAATCCCTTGTCAATAGCACTTAGCACTTCGTTTGCGTAAAGAGCTAGTTGTGTTTGGCAGGAACGATATTTTCTAAGTCCCGCATTGATGTTTATCAATAGACCGTTATCTTCGTGGGAATTCATAATGTTCGAACACAATATATGTTCCAAAATCCCGTTGGAACATATGTTCCAAAAGCCTGCTGCATATCGACATTGCACTTTATGTGTGGTAGGTTGACAATGCCATAAAGCGGAAAGGGTGAGAGAGAGGGAGAGGGACAGGGACAGGGACAGGGACAGCGACAGGGAGAGGGACAGGGAGAGGGAGAGGGAGCGGGAGAGGGAGAGGGAGAGGGAGAGGGAGAGGGAGAGGGAGAGGGAGAGGGAGAGGGAGAGGGAGAGGGAGAGGGAGAGGGAGAGGGAGAGGGAGAGGGAGAGGGAGAGGGAGAGGGAGAGGGAGAGGGAGAGGGAGAGGGAGAGGGAGAGGGAGAGGGAGAGGGAGAGGGAGAGGGAGAGGGAGAGGGAGAGGGAGAGGGAGAGGGAGAGGGAGAGGGACTGGGAGAGGGAGAGGGACTGGGAGAGGGAGAGGGACAGGGAGAGGGAGACAGAGGGGGAGAGGGAGAGGGAGAGGGACAGGGAGAGGGAGAGGGAGAGGGACAGGGAGAGGGAGAGGGACAGGGAGAGGGACAGGGACAGGGAGAGGGAGAGGGACAGGGAGAGGGAGAGGGAGAGGGAGAGGGAGAGGGAGAGGGAGAGGGAGAGGGGGAGAGGGAGAGGGAGAGGGAGAGGGAGAGGGAGAGGGAGAGGGAGAGGGAGAGGGAGAGGGAGAGGGAGAGGGAGAGGGAGAGGGGGAGGGGGAGAGGGAGAGGGAGAGGGAGAGGGAGAGGGAGAGGGAGAGGGAGAGGGAGAGGGAGAGGGAGAGGGAGAGAGGTAAGAGCAGGAAGGTGGAGAGAGTGGGATGGAGGGGGAATGATGGAGGAGAAAATGGGAGGGGAGGAAGGGTCACAGATGTGAGAGGGGGAGGGAGGGGAGCAAGGGGAAGATGTGGGGATGGAAGGAATGTGTGGGAGGTGAAGGGAGGGTGTAGGCTGGGAAGGAGGGTGATGGAGCCATTGAAAGGGAGGGTGGGGGGAGAGAGTTAGAGGGAGAGGGAGGAGGAAAAATGGGGTAGGAGAGATTAGGATGTACAGGATTGTAGGTTGGCAAGTGACTATGAGTCATTAAATCACATAGTTACAAATGATGTCTTTGTTTATAAACATTGAGACCATTCCACCATGTGATGAGTTTTAATGACTTTGGCTGCTGGAGATTGGTAGTTGACTTCAGTATTGAAGAAGGGAATGAAGTGGTGTACTGTTATTGGAAGAAGTAAGGTTGACAAGAGGTAAGGTGTTTGGGATAATTTTAATTGGAATATTAGCAGAAAGTGTCCTAGTAAATGAGAAACCAGTCAGAACACTGATGACCCAATAAAAATTACAATTTTTTTGCGAAAATATCTCCAGATTTCATCATATAAAAGCATTAGGCCTACTCAGTTCAGCTGTAGCAACAGCCATGAATATCATAGCAGGTTCAATCTTCAACTAGCTGATTAGATTAACAACCAGTAACTTACGTCAAATATTGGTGAGATATTTAACAGTGAAAACAGTAAAGACTTTTACCACCTATATTAAGTAATCACTCTCGTTTTAAAAAGGTGAAGCATACGTCTTGTTCACTGGGACTGGCAAAACATGCCGACTGGCGCCTTGGAATGGTAGTTACACATGGACTACTGTAACAGACTGAAAGCAACATTATTAAAAACAGAAGTTAAATCGTTAAAAACATCAGTTAAAGACAAATCAAATCTGTGCTCTAAGAGCGTTAGAGATGTACAATATACTTGACTAAAACTTTAAAACATTTAAAAGAGTGCAAGCAATACAGTTATGGTGAAGTGCTGTTAACTATGTTCTGTTTTGGCACTCACGAAATCAACAATGCTTAAGAACAGCAAACTGTAGTAGTAATTTAAGGATTTCACAGCCGAGTTAAAACAAAACAGAAAAACAATTTTCAACCCTGGTCGTGGACTCAGAGGAATATCGGTACATATTGTCACTGAGAATAAATGACACTGGTGAAGGTAAACACAGAATTTCCATCATGGCCAACAGAAATAGGTTAAAGTCCAATGTGGATATCTGGTGTTATTCGAAAAGAGAATATTTAATATAAGGTTCTCATCAAAATAACTTTCTCATGCGGTAGTCCTGGCATATCGATTTCATAGCCATCACTGTAGCGCGCTAATGATAATTCACTTTGACTCGCTACATTTTTAAGACGCTCCTATAAGTTAACAACCAGGCCTGGACTGTAGGAAGAACACCAAAAACAAAGGGCCAAAGTAGAAACCTCTCACTCAGCCACAACTGGGAACGATGTAAGAAATGAACACCTAACCTATGAGCAGCGTCGCTATCTGCACTTCCTCCAGCACACGACTGCCTTGACGAGCACTTAAGTTGGCATACGTCTGTTTTTCCCTCTGGACAAGTAAGGTAAACACTTATTCGCGAGTCTAGCAAAGATGCAGTCACACCCACATTATCAATCCCGAGCACTCGCATAGGTCAGGTGTGTAGCCTATTGTTTTAGGTTTCCACCTTGAAGGCCAAACAGGTCAATGTCCACCTTTGAGAGATGGTCCCCGCAGTTATTTCAAAGTCACAAAGGAGAAGTCAGTTTACAGAAATATTTGGCAGTCAGCTCAGTTTTTTGGGCAGGAAACAAATTGAAACACATAATTTTCAACATGGCTGAAGCAGAAACTGTTGAAAATCTTCATGGTACATGTTAACAGCCAAACAGTTGCAGGATAAAGATTTATTGAAAGCCTTGACCACGGTTTCGGTATATCTAAATATACCTTCGTCAGAAGCAAACATACACGTGAACAGGAACACACCTTCATTATCAGAAAATTTATCACCATAACTGAGATAAAAAAACTTATAAATTTAAGTAACCATAACAATTACCAAAGTATTACAAGCACAAAAACGTTTAGTCACCTACTAAAATCAAATCCTGCATTGGAGATACAAAAAACAATCGTGCCAAAGGCGTCTTCAGTAGTTAAATTTAAAATATCACCTCCATTTGTACAGCATAATTGTGAAGAGATGGAGGATGCGAACACGGCATACTATCCGTACTTAACTTGTGAAATATCGTGAAGAGGGTGTGGAAGCAGTAAGGCAAACAGTTTCACCGAGAGAGGGCACTTGGTGTATGCTCGAGACACTCGCGCACATTAAAACCCGGGGATACATACTCATGCGCGTCAAAATTTTGTTGTGAGTTTATACACTAATGTTCCGGTAGATAACACTCTTAAAATTATTGAAAATAACATTTGACAACATAAAACTTTAAGAAAGTCGCAAATGTCAGAACTTATTTCACTATTGCAGGTTGTACTCGATTATAATTACTTTCAGTTTAATGGCAAAATGTATGAGCAACCATTCGGCTTATCGTCCCTCCCTCTCTTTATCTCCACACCCTCCATCTTCTTTCCCAACACAACTTCCACCATCTACCCCTCCCGGCTGATGAGCTTCGCTCTGACATCTACCCTTCCTACCAACTCTAACCCCCTCTTCCTGCCTCCTCCTCAGGGCTCCCTCTCCTCCCCCTCCCTCCTTCTGAGCGGCTTTCCCCTACCACTCCCCCTCCATCTCTTGTGCCTCCTTTCAGTGTCTCTGCGCTCCCTCCTGCCCTTTCTTCCCTTTTCCTCTCCCGCCCCACGTGTCTCCTGCCTCTTCTTGAACCCACGGTTGCCCCTCCTCTCTTCATCCCGCCGCTTCCCCAGCTGCCCCATGCTCTCCCCTCCTTTTCCATCCTCTCTGACCTTTCCCTCGGCAGGTCCCACCTGGTAGTTTTCGTCGTGTGTGCTCCAAGTGGGTTTTAAGTGTGTTGTTTCGGAGTGTTTTTAATACTGTGGCCAACATTTAACCTGTGCATGCGCATTCAGTGTCTTCTCTGTGTTTCAAGAATCGCCAACTGTGTTTTTTAACTTTCTGGTGACTTTTTTAACTGTCCCCCATGAATGTCTACATGTCAGTGTATTTTTACCTCCATTTTCTCCCCTTACTCTGTTTTATGTTCCCCTTTTTTATCTCCTTATGTATATATCATTTTATTCATGTTTTAGTTGTCGTGTCACTCGGCTGAAGAGCGGCGGATTGTGCCGCTGACAGCCCTCCCCTGCCCATATGGGGCAGGGTAATGAAATCACAATAAAGAGAAAAAAAATTCGCATTTCGATGGGTTTCCCGTTAGCTGGTATCTTAGCTGACATCTTTGTGAATGCTTTAGAAGGAAACTTTTTTGAAAAATAATCCTGTATTGGGTAATATGATTTCTTTCTATGCTCATTAAGTTGATGACATACTCATAATATTTCAAGGGAATGACTAAGATCTGCAACTTATGTTTCATGTTTTTCAACACTTTTCACGAGAAAATGAATTTTATAAAAAAGATGCAAAACGATGAGAGAGAACTCAATTTTCTTGATTTCAAGCTTACGTTATTTGACAACACAATTAGCTTCGACATTTTGGGTAAAAATACTTTTTCCGATAATATTATCGCAGCAGATTCTTGTCATCCACAAACTCCCAAAATTGACTTCTTGCACTCTGCAATTTAGAGCGCCATGAACACACCTTTAGAACAGGATTGATTAGGAAATGAAATAGCTTTAGTAAAATCCATGGCTACTAACAATGGATATGACCCTATGTTAATTGACCAAATTGTTAGGAGATAACAGTGCGATAAAGAGTGAGGGTAATAACTTTATTTCTATTCCATTTTTGGGGAACGTATCATGCAAGATAAGGAGTCTTCTACAGAAGCAATACTGTTACAGAGTTGCCTTTTCCGTAAATAGTAGCTTAAAACAGTGATTCATACTATTGGGGCACGGGAAGAACTTAGCACTAAATCCGGAGTTTACAAAATTACTTGTAACGACTGCCCCAGTTATTACGTTGGACAGACAAGTATATCAATTAAAGTAAGATATAAAGAACACATGCTAGGTAAAAATGGGGAAGACGTGTAAAATTCCACGTTTGCTGAACATCTATTGCTCTTACAGTATATGCTATGTAAACTGGATGACGCAGATTTGCTACACGAAATGAGTAAGGGTTACAAACTGGACCTGGTCGAGGAATTAGAAATTTTTAAAACATCCATCTCAAAAACACGGATTTATTCTTAACGAACAGGTGCAGCTTAGAAATAAATTTTTTTTGGATAGTTTCAAACCCCTTCTTGCTCTAACGTAATACAGTCTGGCTGACTAAAAGCGCCGCGTCCTCCCTCGGGAATGGGTGTGTGTGTTTGTTCTTAGGATAATTTAGGTTAAATAGAGTGTAAGCTTAAGGACTGATGACCTTAGCAGTTAAGTCCCATAAGATTTCACACACATTTCAACAATTTTTGGCTGGAAGCTAGTTTTCTTGTCTGTTGATGCTGGTGAGCTACTTCTTTCCTGTCTTGTTGGGATTTTACCTTTTTTTATGATTGTTGCTCGCGGTTTTCGATGTGTATGTGTGGTTTAAATGATTCTGTTATGTTTTTTATTCATGACGACAGCTGGTTTCCATTTACTACAACATTTTGTTCTTTTTCGCTAGTATGTATCCTAGTCTTTAATTTGCGCGAGATTCTCGCGCATAACACTGGTGCCCTCCCTAGTTAGATGTGTTCCTTAGCCAAAGATTCACCTGCTTGACACTAGGACACAGGCGAATTGGTGTTCATGTTTTCTATTATATGTAGGTGTTTTAAATGGTTCTGATGTGCTTTGTTTATTAAGACAGAGGGTTTGAATTAGCACAACATTTAAAATATTGACGTGCATAAATACGTATCTCTGGGTTTTAACGTGCGTGAGTGTCTCGCGAATGCCACAAGTGTCCTCTCTCAGTGATATTGTTTGCCTTAGTGCTTCCACACCCTCTTCACGATAGCTCACAGGCTAAGTATGGATAGTATTCTGTGTTCGCATCGACCATCTCTTCATAACTATGCTGTACAGATAGAGGTGATGTTTTAACTACTGACGACGCCTTTGGCACGATTGTTTTATGCATCTTCACTGCAGGATGTGACTTTACTAAGTGACTAAAAGTTTTTGTTCTTGTGACACTTTGATAATTTTCGTGGTTACTTAAATCTGTAAGTGTTTTTTTTTTTAATATTCTCAGTTATGGTTTTCTGCTAGTTAAGGTGTCTTCCCGTTCAGGTGTATTTTTGCTTCTGATGAAGGAATATTTAGATATACCGAAACCGTGGTCAAGGATTTCAATAAATCTTTATCCTGCCACTGTTTGGCTGTTATCATTTACCGTGAAGATTCAAACACGTCGTCTGCCATTGCTTGTCCTCGTGTGTCCTGCTATCGAGATTCGAACCGATGACGTCACTGCGTGCTGCAACTGGCACCTGTCACCAACCTCGACCACGGCGGCGGCTGGTTGTGAGCTTAATCCCTCGAAATCTCGAGAGCTCCACAGTGGAGGAAGTTCGACACAACAAAACAAACATTGGAGGACCTCGACATGTGGCCGTACACAGTAACAGAGGGCCGTCACATGTAGCGCGCCAACAGCAAAATCCGGGATGAGTGGCCAGCGTGCGGCAGCCGGCAGCGGCGGGCGAGCCTCGAGTGGTGTCCCGTGTTCCGCCCCTAAATCCGGACTCGCCGCCGCCAGCGCCTCTAGCGGCCGCAACCGCTGCGAAGCCTGCTAACCGTTGCCGGAGCCTGCCACGTTACAAATCCGGAGATTATCTTCTTCTGCATCGTGTTGACGACCGATCAACAATGAGATATGCGTGTACTGTTGGCAAGCGCTTGTGCTACCTGCTCGCTTAGGCAACGCCACTGAAATAAACGGTACGTATCACGCACGGTGCTGTGAGTGCTGACGTCGCAATGACCTCGCTTCGCCGCACCGTTTAAAATCTAAGGCACACCGTGTACACTTGATTAACTCGTAGACAGTTCTGCAAAGACTTGGGGCTTTTTATAATATAATGTGTTGTTATTATCATCATTATTGTTAACCTGTTTATTAGTTAATAAAGAAAGAAAAGACTTTTGTTTCTGAAATTCACCTAGGCTGCTTTTTATATGACAATTGGAATGCTAGTATAAAACCTGGTGGATTGCTAAAAAACATGGCTGTTCGCTCATTAGTGACTGCACTTGGGAAAAGATTTTTTTATATATCCCTGACAAAACAATGTTTTATGAGCGACTTGCTGACAAACCCAGCATTGCCCAGGTATGAATTTTTCCAATTTTCTATAACAAACAAAAACAAAAGATTGAACCGTGTTTGTAGTGTAATATCGAAAATTTCATTTATATTTGTTCGTTAAGACACCGTAGAATTTATGGAACAGTAATATCGAAAAAACTTCATGCCATATATTTGTGAAAACACCTTAGAAATTATAGAAAAATACTACAAAGATCTGAGACAGTTTCTATACGCTGGGCACAGCTGCTTCGCTTGTCTAAAATGCCATTTTGCAAACGTCTCTAAGAAAAATCCACTTGATGGCTCTATAGACGGCTGTTGTTTTCGCCTGCAGCCGTTTGCGTTCGCAGTTGAAAACCGTGAAAAGCGCTCACGTGTGTCAGGGAGTTCCTCAAGCTGACTCGACTATAGAATGTATTAATAGTAAAGAATAATTTCATTAGGAGTTAATGCATGATGCGGCATATTTTTACGCGTCTTAGTGTTTATGACGTCATACGTCGTGGATTGTGATAGGCAGGATGTTCTTGCCCCCATAGTGATAGTTCAATGGCAGTAAGGGATATAGGAGCCAAGTTCAATTGAAATTGGGCAGATGGTTTAGGAGGAATTGTGGAACACACACACACACACACACACACACACACACACACACACACACACATACAAACACACACACATACACACATACGATGGTAATCCCAAAAGTAAGGTCTCCAATTTTTTTATAAGTACATAGACCTGTTTATTTCTACTATATTTTACATCAGTTTATAGCTTGAACATTTAGCTATTTTTCGACGTAACCACCATTTCTGTCGATGCATTTTTGTAGACCCTGTGGCATTTTTTTATGCCCATGTCATACCAGCTCGCCGCCATGCTTTTCAGAAAGTTAAGAACCTCTTCTTTCACCTCGTCGTCGGAGCTGAATCGCTTTCCGGCCAAATGTTCTTTTAACCGAGGGAACAGGTGATAGTCACTGGGCGCCAAGTCAGGACTATAGGGTGGGTGGGTGATCATATTCTACTGAAATTGTTGCAGGAGAGCAACGGTTTGCCGAGCGATGTGTGGGTGAGCGTTGCCATGGAGAATGTGTACGCCCTTGCTTAACATTCCTCTTCTCCGGTATTGAATTGCCCGTTTTCAGAGTCTCACAGTACCTGTCAACGTTAATTGTGGTGCCAGCGATTCAACTCCGACGACGAGGTGAAAAAGATGGTGCAAATGGCTCTGAGCACTATGGGACTTAACTTCTGAGGTCATCAGTCCCCTAGAACGTAGAACTACTTAAACGTAACTAACCTAAGGACATCACACACATACATGCCCGAGGCAGGATTCGAACCTGCGACCGTAGCGGTCGCGCGGTTTCAGACTGTAGCGCCTAGAACCGCTCGTCCACTCCGTCCAGCGACGAGGTGAAATAAGAGGTTCATAACTTTATGAACAGCATGGCGGTCAGCTGGTATGACATGGTCATACAAACTGCCACAGCGTCTACAAAAATGCATCGACAGAAATGGTGATTATGTCGAAAAATAGCTAAATGTTCAAGCTGTAAACTGATGTAAACCATTTTAGAAATAAACAGGTCTACGTAATTATAAAAAAATTGGAGACCTTACTTTTGGGATTACCCTCGTACATGCATACATTTTTATAATACGTTTGGGTGCAATTGAAAGACGCAGCGCTTGTAGCTTACTCCTGTGACCAGTTAGAGTAACGTCCTCTGATAAATGCTTGTTAACTGTCAGAAAATAACCTTAAACCACGTTTTGAAAACGTTTTATTTTAAGCAACTTAGTGTTTTACTGAGATAGATGACCCTTAAAACACACAGTCCTTTTATTACTTTTTTCATAATTTATAATTGTTGGTATCCAATGCGCATTTTTCGCATTGGCAGCACTGTTTTGTTTTCATGTTTCTTTACTATTAGTTTATTCATTAGCTGCAAGTGTACCTCACTGTAAAAGCTATTCTATTTCTACATCGTGACATTTTTGTGGCCGAATTTTTCTCTCACTACTAGATTCATTAGTACCCCAAAATCAACACTGGTATATGTCAGACACAGAGCTGGAACAGCTTTAGGTTTCGAGCATGTTTCGCAGGAAACCTCTGTATCCAGTTTCACTTTTAAAATCCCTTTCTTAATCCTATTCAGCAACATACCTTGTGCACACACAAGAACTGGTAACTGTAAACGAGCTGAGACGTTTATACGCATTTACTCACTTCGTTTCATCTCTTTGATCTTAGAAAAACTACATACAAATAATTCCCAACTTTCTCCATTGCTCACAGTGATTATGAAAATTCGCAATAGCTTAGAAATCATATGTGCTTCACTTAAAACGATTGGAAATATGCTCTCTAAGACCCTCGCACACAGATAACTGTAGCGGAACTATGAACTTAATTTCCAGTCATCGATAAGAGCTCACACTCAAATAGATAACCAAGTGCTCACGAAAAAAACGTAACGACAACGGGCTACTGTGTCGTGGGAATGTCGGCTCTGATGCCAGCGTCGCAGCTTGCTAACTGCAGACATCACATGATCTCTACCGTGTATTCCAACAACAGTCCAGCAGCCTGGTAACTGGACCTGGAGGACAAGCTTAGGTCTGAGGGCACAAATGCGATTCTTTTGGAGCCAATTTTTATAAGTAATGATGCTACAGAAGTGTCTGAAATAATCACGTTCAGTTAACACTGACAGACTGGAGAATGCGAGCTATCAGGAATACATTCAGTTCAAAATAAAAATATGGCGTTTCAATCATTAATCGCTTTTTTTATTTTCAATTACCGGTTTCAGGCTAGCTGCCCATCTTCAGATCGGTTAGATAAAGTTTAAAATATAATTAACAAGAGAGATTATACAGTTACTGATAGAACTATCTTAGTTTACAAAAAATTTTGGAATGAATTAAAATGCAAGCATGCCATATATTGCAGTTAGAGAGTAAATTGTCAGTACAGAACTATTGGTTCGCTGTCATTGTTGTTGTTGTGGTCTTCAGCCCTTAGACTGGTTTGATGCAGCTCTCCATCCTACTCTATCCTGTGCAAGCTTCTTCATCTCCCAGTACGTACTGCAGCCTACATCCTTCTGAATCTGCTTAGTGTATTCATCTCTTGGTATCCCTCTACGATTTTTACCCTCCACGCTGCCCTCCAATACTAAATTGGTGATCCCTTGATGCCTCGCTGTCATAACTAAAGCAATTTTTAGTCTGTTAAAACCTTATATCACAGTTTGGAGAAACCTAATTGGTAAAAGTAAAAAGTGCCCTCTGTCTGTAAAAATTGTGCAAATGTACTAAGATTTTGTTTTATCACCATACATATTAATGGCGAATATACTTTTTAATAATAAGAAAATTTTTAAAGAAAGGACATTTACATAATCTTTTTTGAGTGGACTATGAACTGAAATAATTTACAATAATTTTAAAAAATTAAAGAAACTTAAAAATATAATTAAAAACGTGCGTTTCCTCCTCTTTATGTGGATTGGTAGCGGTGTGAATTTCCCGACGTCAGAACGTACACAGCGCCACAACAAGTCCTCTTCCGCCTCGCCCAATTCACCTCGCCGCCTTTACGAAAAATGGATCAAATAGCTCTGAGCACTACGGGACTTAACATCTTAGGTCATTAGTCCCCTATAACGTAGAACTACTTAACCCTAACTAACCTAGGGGCATCACACACATCCATGCCCGAGGCAGGATTCGAACCTGCGACCGTAGCGGTCACGCGGTTCCAGACTGAAGGGCCTAGAACCGCACGGCCACTTTGGCCGGCAAACACCTGATAGTTCTATCAGTAACTATATAATCTCTCTTGTTAATTATATTTTAATTTTATCTAACAGATCTGAAGATGGGCAGGTACAATGACCAGTTACGATAACGAACATTTCCTCACTGTAGGGAAGTTTCAGCATTTCCGTGAAGGAAAGTCACTGCATCCAAGAACCTTCACTGATCCATTCAGAGTAGAAATACCAGAACATTGGACATTAGCACACAAACTAGACTTCATATGTGCCCATTTGTCTGGAAAAGTAGCAGAAATAATGCAAAATGTAGCAGCTACATGTCGATCGTATGAAGATATCAGAGATAAGTTTCTCTCACGCTACTGGTCGAGAGAAGCGACAAATAGGGTGAATTGTGAACTACTACAAAATCCATACTTCTCGAATTGTGGAGAGAAGAGCCCTATAAATTGTTTCCAAGCAACGGCAAAGAAAAACCGATGTTTGGATGTGCCATACAGCGATGGAAATGGCTCAAATGGCTCTCAGCACTATGGGACTCAACATCTGAGGTCATCAGTCCCCTAGAAGTTAGAACTACTTAAACCTAACTAACCTAAGGACATCACACACATCCATGCCCGAGGCAGGATTCGAACCTGCGACCGTAGCAGTCACGCGGCTCCGGACTGAAGTGCCTAGAGAGGAGGAGGAGGAGATTAGTGTTTACCGTCCCGTCGACAGCGAGGTCATTAGAGACGGAGCGCAAGCTCGGGTGAGGGAAGGATGGGGAAGGAAATCGGCCGTGCCCTTTCAAAGTAACCATCCCGGCATTTTCCTGAAGCGATTTAGGGAAATCACGGAAAACCTAAATCAGGATGGCCGGAGACGGGATTGAACCGTCGTCCTCTCGAATGCGAGTCCAGTGTGCTAACCACTGCGCCACCTCGCTCGGTGAAGTGCCTAGAACCGCACTGCCACCGCGGCCGGCACAGCGATGGAAAATTGATTAAATTGAGTACCATGAAGGTGCCACTAAAATACCTGTAGTCATTGGTAGGGGGTGGAGGTAATGATGTGAAAGCTGTCATAGGAATTTTGAGAGAATTATAATTCATATTCTCCGAATATGAGGCAAGAAAAAGCGAAAACCGCGTGAAAACGCGAATGAAAGACCACAAAGTACGCTGGAGACTGCACGAAGCAATGTCAGCTGTTACGAACCGCGTGATAACTTCGCCGCGAGAAAAGGCAGTCGATAGCAACAGAGAAATGGTTGCGGATACGGAACAAGAAATGACCATGGTTATCCACACAGGAATCGCAATAATTTCTACAGAGGGATTAACGGTAATCGCAATGGAAACTGAAGGACAAAACGGCCGACAAACTACCAGCAACGAAACCCGTGTCACCAAGTCGAACAAAGACAAGAAGGACCTAACGAGGACGTGGAGCTAAGGCCACCAAACCTCAATAAACGTTCGAATTGATGAGAGAGCGCCCAAATCAAGGAGGACAGTGCAGCTACCCAAGCAGGCAGCAGCAACGTACCGAAAGAAATAAACACAATGACACGAGAGATCAAGGATGAAGGAACTGAACAGCAGGGACCGAAGGAAGTCGAGATTCCCAAACATAGGGTTGGACAGAAATTTGTTGGAAGGATTTCACAAAAAACGAATCACCGTAACAAAGTGATGCAGGCATAACGGAAGCCGAGATAAGAGGTAAAGTAATTAGCATTACAGACGTATTTAACACTGAAACTAGGGAGAGCCGATTCCAAGAGGATTGTGTACCATCCACAGAAATAAATATTTTGTCACGACAGGTAATAAATGAGGAAATAGGATCGCAGGGATCGAAGAGAGGCAGGAAAACAACATCATGCTGGGCAGAAATTAATTGAGAGGATAGCGACGAAGAAAACGCAGTACCAGAGACAAGCACAATGGTAGTATAGGGACGAAGTAATTAGACTTGCAGAGTAATTTGATTCTGAGACCAGGGATAAGGAACTCAAAGAGGATAATGCTCAGTCGACAGAAGTTGAAAACAAATTACAATTGGGCACAGGTTCCAATGTATACAATCATGGAATTCACAGAGATATAATAGGGGCATTTATATGTGATTATTTTGGCGTTTCCAAGAAGGAAGAAGAGGCACATGGAGTTAAGACAAAGCTAAATGTGAAGACGAAGTTGTCGAAGAGAGAGAGACAGTGGTCGAGACATATCTGACAGACGGTTCGAATTCACAGGTAAACTGAAACGACTCAAATTTGATGCAATAGAGGATGCTTTAATGCAGGGAGATGAGGAAGAACAGAGCAGACCGGTCTAGATTCAACCAATTGTGAAGGATATGATAGCAAAATTCCCAATTAATGTAGTCATAGGCAGTGGAAGCGAGTTCTCTGCGATTTCGGAGAACTTATTTAACTAACGCAATTCTAAAGAAGAATTATCCATCTTGAAAATGAAGAAGGTTAAAGTGAAGGGTCCCATCAGAAATCATGCTGTTCATGTCAATAAACAAACAAGATAAACTCTTTGATGCCAAGGTGTAAAGATCATCGATTCATCCACGCTATAGTTCTCTGTTGGTTTATAAGAGTTGGAAAAAGTGGAGGAGAGGGAACTCAGAAGAGGACGCACCTTATATAATTTTTCATAGACATCTTCTCCTTTCTTTGGTTGCTTGTCATTGTCATTTAGGTGAATTTTACCTGACAACGAAGAAAACCTGTTGCGTGATAATGTTGCAGAAATATACTTATCTCGCATTGCAGTATCCTTGTAACTGGGTGATTTATCTATGCCAATTAGTAGATTTATTGTGAGTAATCTACGTATTCCATCTTCATTTGTATGCACAAAAATTGTTGAGCCACCCACCTCTTGCCTTGGATATAGATTTGTTTCATATGGTGTTATTTGTAACTGCTCTCGGGGAATAGTGTTGGAGAAATGTTTGTTGGTGTTTCTTTGTCCTCTTCATTATTACTGTCGGTATCACCACAAAACTGTTCCAGACCTTTGAAAATTAAAAACTGTTCCCATACAACAGCAGCATCAACTGTTTCCAGAGCAACTTGCTCTTCATTGACATTCAGTTACAGAAGATGGTACAGCTTCATCATCAAAACAAAGTCGGTTTGGTGCTTCAGAAATTTGTATTTCGTTGTCGTCAGTTTCACTATCTGATACGCAAGACTCAGTATCGCTTGGTATGTCATCAGGTATTGGCATCATCATTTCGTTATTCAATTCACTTGCTTTGAATCTTCCTCTAGATGTCATGATCAAACACACTACACCTACAACAAAGAGCCGTTCTCACTAACCGACGTGTCACTGTGGTTTCGAAGTGAAACCACAAATATTTTTTGTGTTTACATAAAAACATGCAAGAAATGGATCAAACTAAAATATTAGTCTACTCTACAATGCATACATAACCTTTCGTAACTTACCAGAACAACGCCGGCTCAGATGATAATACAGAGAAAACACAATATATGTCACCTCCGATCCCCAGCAATAGCCAACTCCGGCACACTGTGCAGCTGAATGCCTTTGTTGCCTTCCCGCGCAAACGTATTGCCCGAGCCGACAGCGAGTTGTATATCTTGACAACACAGGGTAGCTTCCTCCAGTGCCGTGGTGGTTTCACGGAACAGCCACTGAGCCGCTTTTGAGACATTAAGATAAAGGTGGTCTCACTGTGAAACCACTGTGTACACAAAAGGTTAAAATGCTGATGTAATAAATAAGCCAGTATTTGGTGAATATAAACCACTGAACACTCACACTAATCGTTGCGCACAAGTAATTTCCCACACCCGAGCTTCGAGACACAATTCTGAGGGAAAGACAATTTTTCGACGGCAATGCCTGTCCCATGCAGGCCGACACAGCTCGCCACAGGGTATCTAGCGGACACAATGAGACGCACGCTGCCACTGCGTAGGCCGTTGGCAATATCCGCCCCTTGTCCCTTCTTTTAACGATGACCCTTTGGAAAGCCTTTGTACAAGAACACAGCGGAGGATGCCATATAGAACGACCAGAGATAAAACATCAAGAGGAACCCAACACAAAAATAGGTGACTCATTGTAGGCACCTGCATTAAAAACTCGAATGAAAGAAAAAGCTGTTTATCTCAGTATTAACTAGCAAAAGTTAAACTCTCCCTACAAGAGAAACGACGCCTGTGATAGGCTACAAAAACTGTAGTGGGTGGAGTTGTAAAAATTAAGAACGTTCTGATTGACCAGTAAGAAAACACATGGCCACCAGCTTCGATATAGGCACATTGCAGATACAGTAATTGGCTTTTTCTCTTGCTGAAGTCGCGAGTGTTTGAACTAGGCGACTCACGCAGCGTTGAGACGATTGCGAGAGTCATTATGTGAACACCTGTTCTCAGGCTCATCTTAACTCGTAAGGAGTTAGACTGCAAATTCTCCTAGTACGGAGAATCGCACCGGCCACTTACAGTTGATGCTTGCGAACAATTTCAGGGCAACGGCGTACACGCTATTCCAGCCAAATAGCATGTACCATGCCAGTTAACTTAGCTAGGGAATAACAAGGAGTCTCAGCTTCACCGAAGACGTAGCAAATGTATCCCACTGGCGTTTGACAGTGGAGCGAGATCTAGAATAGGTTCTCAGATTCACAAGCCGCGTCGACAGCCGCCATTGCAGCCCCGACGCAAGGTAAGCACTCGCGAGCCAGCGCCACGTCACAAGTGATACTCAGTTGACACTCAGAACTGCAGTCGTCTCTTTGTACATTCAACCAGACCTGTAGTTAAACATATTCACCATTGTCGAGCCAAATTGAAGTAGAAAAGCGAGATGTCCAATCTATCGAAAAGGACTGATCAGCCACTGTAGACTTATGAATTGCTTTAATTGTGTACTTCTGTTTGATTGCACTTTACCGACTCCCATTCAGTTTTGGATATTTTACTGTGCATTTTAGCGTAATTAATATCTCTGGTCCAAATTGTACTTAATTTTTTTGTAGTTTTATCGACCCCCAGACATGGTTATCAACTATCTTACCATTAAAGAACCATATAATAGGATTTTTGTTTCACAATTGTCAGAACCCAGTATCAATATTTTATTATCCTCTACTTAATTTCCATAACATTGCTATGTTTGAAGTCATACGTAGAGTAAAAATAAAATTTAGTAACGAAAATCTAAGATTTTCATTTTTTAACTAACATATAGCTACGCCTGAACCTGTAGACTAATTTCTGTTCGTGATAACGTTTCCTTTACAGGGAGTGTAGTGGAACTGACATTGAGATCATTGTCTGATTACATCACTGTCCGTACTGCTGCACTCTTCTGAACTCAGCATGTGTGACATGGTGTCTTCCTACCTTGTGGGCTGTAGGTTCAACACCAAATTCCTAAATCACTAATAGAGCATTCTTTTACAAGCATGGTATGAAGATAGATCAGAACCAGCCACACACGTTTTAGGAACTGAAAACCTGACATTTTCATAACATTTTTAGTAATGATGACATAGGCTGAAGAAATTAATTAAAATTTCTACCACCACTGGGGTTTGATCCTCAGTTTGTTTCGTACTAGACAGATACGCTATCTCCTGTACCACACTAGAACTGCAGCTGCCAAATCTCCCGCGTGGATTAAAATTCTAATTCAGGGTTCAGCGGATTGCTATTCTCCCTGTAAACTCGACTGAGTATTGCAGAGGCTTCCCTATATTGGAACAGCACCTTAACGATAAGTAAAATGGGGTTAAACCTAGATCATTGTCATAGATAAAGGTGAGACTCAGTACATCTCAACAATATTTACTGTGTGTATTTTTTTTAGTAATATTTACCTTACCAAACAACAATTCGGTCGGGAGGTGCTGCATTATGTTCTGCATTAGAAAAAGATAGTCGATTTGATTAACATCCCAATACCACTTTTACTTTTCATTTGAACCAACAGTGGGACATTTAGTTAAATTTTGTAAGCATCTATATTGTCTATTCTACTAGTTTAAATAAAAATGGCTCACTTATTGGTACTACTGAAATAAATTGAAAATTAGTAGATACTATAGTTCGATCTTCATATAAAAACCACACATTAAAGTCATCAACTAACTTCATAATTAGTTCTACAGCACTGCAAAATACACATGAATACTACTACTGACGTAACTGACAGCTTGGGGTGCTCTTTCAATGGGAAATATCAAAGTAAACAACGTTATTCATAAATCTAAGTTAGTGACAACTTATCTTTAAAACTGATATTACAGTCAGAAAAATATTGTGTCCCTGTACTTCAGTGTTAACGTCATCACAGCGCTTAATACGTTTGTCATCTTCTGCTGTTGCACAGTAGAAACTAATGACACTCTGATCAAATACCTACTTAACAGCAAGCCGGCCGCTGTGGCCGAACGGTTCTAGGCGCTTCAGTGCGGAACCGCGCTGCTGCTACGGTCGCGGGTTCGAATCCTGCCTCAGGCATGGTTGTGTGTTATGTCCTTAGGTCCCTTAGGTTTAAGTGGTTCTAAGTCTAGGGGACTGATGACCTCAGATGTTAAGTCCCATAGTGATTAGAGGCATTTGAACCATTTTTGAACTTAACAGCAATAGCAAACAAGTATCAAACTGGGGATGCTCTGCTTTCAGAGTCACCCATACATTGTGGTGACTCCATGATAGAGCATTAATTTTATATTTCAGTGCAAAACGTTTGTCACCTTATGCTGATAATTATAGGCACGTGAAGAACTTATAATTGACAGGAACTCGTTTACAGGGTGGAGGAGACAATGATGGTCAATTCTCTCATAGTGGCTACCATTACCCCACATAAGTGTACATACACATCTTAACATGACCTTTTTTACATCACTCAGCACGTTCCTGATACCTGAAAATAGTTTCAAGAAGATCCGACTTCTACTGATTAGTTCCAACAATTTGTAACAAGTCATACCATGTTACAGGAAAACTGTAGATGACTACAGACACTACTGGGTGGAGCAATGATGATGAGTTTAAAAGGTGACTGGCATTCCCCTTACATACTGCTGGGTCTAGATAATAATGGTCAATTGATGCAGTGACTCCTGTTACCCCAGATACTGTTGAGTTGGACAATGATGCTAATTGTCAAGGTGACCGCCATTACCTCCAGATACTATATGGGGTGGGGACAATTAAGTGCATTTTTTCTCTAGATAAGCGACATTGTTCTTGTTTGAATGGAGACTTGATGATGTACAATGCGGGATTTGTTTCCAAATACATGGGCTACTCTCGTGCTTTCTATACAATATATCAATTCATACCTGACGTGAGCTAAGTTCATCAGGAACTGTCCTGTTTTTCGCTGCTTTTGAGAATAATTTGTAATAGTGATGGAAGCACCACATAGTTCATGTAACAGTAGCTTTGATGTTCTATGTAAATCAGCTATTTCTTCAGACTTTAAGAATCAGAGAATAATATCAAAATTTCAGCTTTGTGTGCAGGGATGAGACCCCCCAAGAGGGATCATTGCCGACAAAATTTTATTAAGTAAATTTTCAATGCACAATGTTCGGCGTAGCCGGCTTAGGCATACTGTGGTGGAAGGTGCTGGCCGGAAGACCATGGTCGGCACATTCCTGCCACGTGCTCCTCGGTTAGACTCAAGTCCCACGGGTTGGTTGCGCTGACGGGGGTACGCTACTAGCAAGGCGCGTTGGCGGAATCAACCCTCCAATCAGAGACTAATCGTGTGATCACGTGGGGACGCGGCCGGGAGCGGCGAGGGCGGCTTGGAAACAGCTCCGCGCTCTCTTAGCTTCTGACCTCGGCCCCGAGTAGTCGCTCCTCTAGCCTCTGCCTCACTGATGAACAGACGGCAACCCCTCTTGGGGCTGCTCAGCCCTATGTAGGCACCCCTGTACCATCATTACCAGAATAAATTGGGTCCATTCCACTCAATTAATTGTCATTTTACAACGCCCTCCGCTCCTGACTTCTATCCTGACGAACAAATGGTGTCAGAAGTGGGATGCGACCCACATTATGGTTGTAAAATTAACTCATCAGTTATGAGTGCTACAAAGGGGCCGAGTCTGAGCAAGTAAAGGAAACTAGACCGAACGTGGCGAGGCTGCAGCGCGCCATGCGCGTGCTAGCCGCTCGCCTGTGTTGCAGAATGTGCGTGGCCGCGCACTAGCGCGCCACAAGCGTGACGCAGTTCGCCGCCGGACGCGAGCCGAGGAGGGTCCGCGATGCAGTCCCGCTCGCCGACGCCACCGCCGCCGCCGCTGTCCGTAGCTGCCACGGGTCACCGCCTGCGCCAGGGTCCGGGGTGCGGCCCTCGCGCCGCCCCGCCGTCGACAGCTGTCCGTGCTGTGGCCCGCCGCCTGCTGCGCCCGCGCGTGATCAACGCGCCTGCCGCCGCTCGTCGACACCGCCGCTGTCCGTCGTCTGCACGCCACCAACTAATGTAAGTCGCTAGCGACGCTACGGTGGTGTAGATGCCCACACTATTGTAACATGCCGATCACCAGGCAGCAATCGGAGGCAGGAGCAGCCGGAGCGGATGAAGATCCCCTCTTGGCGCTGCAGTCCCAGTTAAATCAATTAATTCTAACTAACGCGGAGCTTAAGCAACAGTTAGATGATCTTAAAATGGATTCCCCGCAATCTAATGTTGCTAAGCCAGTGCTAGTGGAAGAACAGCCGAAGCAGGTGATTCCACCACTCACTAGTGCAGAATCACCTGTGGCAGTAGCCACCTCTACTTTGGTGCAGAGCTTCCCAGCAGTAGCGTTTATTCCGGCGTTCGCTGGAAAGCCGCACGAGGATATTCAAACGCTTGTGCAGAATATCCAGGACATCGGAAAGCTTTGCGGTTGGCCAGATGAATTTCTCTTAAACGTGATGAAAATGAAACTCACCGGCGAAGCGCGGAACTACGTGCAGTCGGTCGAGAGCTTGATAAATGCCCCTACCTTCCAGTCCCTTGCAACAGGGTTGATTGAAAGGTATACAGACAAACGTGGTACTAGTTACTATCGCGACTTGCTTTCCACCCTTAAGCAAAAAACGGGTGAAGATTTAGAAGCATTCGCGGACAGGATTAGAAGCGTCGCATGCCGCACGTACGTACTAAGTGCCAGTTCTGCTCGTAACGAAGTTCTGTTGGAGGAATCAGAATGTCGTGCGATAGACGTGTTTATTCGTGGCATAAACCCTCAAATAGGGGGTGAAATCAAGGTAGCTTCCCCCCGCACCTTACACGAAGCCGTGCGATTAGCACTCTTGAGAGAGGAGGCGAGCCGATTTGTGACCGTCTCCGCGCGGCAAAGCGAGCCCCGACGTATTTTTTCGAACGATAGTAAGTGTGGGCGCTGTAACAGACAAGGACATGTGGCCGAGCAATGTCGCGTGCCATATTGTCATCAGTGCAGGAACATGGGTCACCAAAGCGTGCATTGTCCAAATAGTAGGCCACAACCGCATGCAAATTCCAGGCGAAATGCAAACCAACCACAGAATTCGGGAAACGGTCGCGGGGCAGGAAGTGCCACCCCTCCCGGCCCCCGTTAAGAATAGTGACCCCCCTAGCTTATAAGGGAATCACGCAGGTGGCAAGCGTGGTTGTCGATGGTGTTAGAGGCCGCAAACCAATACGCGTGCTAATTGACACAGGCGCACCGATCAGCTTGGCATTTTTATCGAAGAAGGATAAAAGAACATTGCAACCGCCGCGGTACCATATCAGTGGTATTGGTCCCGGCATAGTGAAACCTGATGGCAGCTGTTGCGTTGAGTTCATGTTGGACTCCACAGAATATGCTTTTACGATGGAGGTTGTACGGAACAGGCGCACGGATTACGACATCATCCTGGGAAGTGACTTTCTGCGTCATTTCCAGGGGGTTATTGACTATAGGTTAAATACCGTCCAATTCGGCGACAACGTGCACCGTTTTGGACGTGACTGCACGTTGCGGGCGAGCGGAGCTGGGAAAAAAGGATCCGTTTCCCAAGTTTCGGAGTCTCCCGTAACGATGCTAAAAGCCGATAATCCCGTGGAGATACCAGAAGGCACAGGAAAGATCCTTTGGGTGCCTGTCGGGATACGTGAATCCGAAGAGGTTCATTTGTTGGTAGATCCACTCTGCCAGAATGAAACTCTTGACCAGATGCAGGTCCACGTAAAACGTAGCCTGTGCAAAGCGCAGCAAGTACAGAAAGAAAATAGCGTACCCGTGTGTTTAGACAATTTTAGTCATAAGCAAGCTTTAATACCGCGTGGTACAGTATTAGCCAGCTTACAGGTTATCACAGAAGATGAGTTGTCAAAGAGAACCCCTTCTCTGAAAAAGAAAAAGACTGCTGCCGCCTCTCAACACCTTTTGACAATCACGTCACATCTGACAGATAAGTTTAAAGCTAAGCTTAGTCACCTCCCATTGCATGAACAAAAGCTAATAAATGAAGTATTGAATGAGTATTCATGGTTGTTTGAAGACAGGAAATATTTACCAGCAACAGATCTAATCCAACATAGGATTCCAACCGGAAATGCTAGGCCAATAGCTCAAAAAGGGTACCGAATTCCCTACCATCTTCAGTCAGTGGTAGAGGAAACTATACAACAGCAACTAGAAGCAGGAATAATACAACCCTCTTCTAGTGCGTGGTCTAGCCCAATTGTAGTCGTTCCAAAGAAATCTATAGACGGAGAAAAATCCTATCGCCTCTGTGTAGACATGCGAGCAGTAAACAAAGTTACTACTCCAGATCATTATCCATTACCCCGGATCGATGAAACACTCGATCGTCTGGGCAATTGCCGGTACTTCACAACATTAGACATGCGCAGTGGGTATCATCAAATTCCAATTGCTCCTCAAGATCGAGCTAAGACAGCTTTTGTAGTTCCTGGTGGCTTATATGAATTCTTAAGGATGCCTTTCGGGCTTCGCAACGCGCCAGCAACCTTTCAGCGATTTGCAGATCTGCTGTTACGTGGGTTGAAACCTACTATGTGCCTTGTGTATCTTGATGATATAATTATATTTTCAAAATCCATTGCTGAACATGCTGAACATCTACGCAGTGTGCTGTTGCGCTTGCAAAATGCTAATTTAAGCTTAAAATTAGAAAAATGTTCTTTTGCTCAATCACAAGTGCAGTATTTAGGTCATGTCATCAGTTCCAGCGGAGTCAAGCCAGATCCACGATTAACTGAAGCAGTAGACACTTTTTCTATTCCAACAAATTTAAAGGAATTACAATCCTTCCTTGGTCTTGCAAATTATTACCGCCGTTTTGTTAAAGATTATGC
Organism: Schistocerca cancellata; assembly: GCF_023864275.1. NCBI lineage: Eukaryota > Metazoa > Arthropoda > Insecta > Orthoptera > Acrididae > Schistocerca > Schistocerca cancellata. The sequence goes on from NC_064626.1 coordinate 185,303,461, forward strand.
TACTATTACCAAACCACTTACTAAATTGTTGAAAAAGGATACTCCTTTTGTTTGGACGGATGAATGTTCGACCGCCTTTCAAACAGTGAAAACTATTTTAACTAGTTCACCTCTACTTGTTTACCCAGACTTCGCTGAACCTTTTATTTTATCTTGTGACGCATCTGATTTTGCTGTAGGATGTGTCCTAAGCCAAGTGCAAGATGGTGAGGAAAAACCCGTTGGGTATGCCTCTCGTCAACTGAATAAAGCAGAAACTAATTACAGTACTACAGAAAAGGAATTGCTTGCCCTTCTTTTTGGAATTAATTATTTTAGATGTTACCTTTATGGTCGCAAGTTTACAGTTCTTACCGATCACTCTGCTCTGCAGTGGTTATTGAATCTTAAAGACCCTAGCAGCAAACTTATGCGCTGGGCCATGAAACTGTCAGAATATGATTTTGAAGTTCGGCACAAGCCTGGTCGGTTGCATCAAAATGCTGATGCGTTAAGTAGAAAAGTGCGTGTCATTCAATCAGATGAGGTATCAATTGAAGAGTTAAAATAAGCACAGCAGGTGGACGTTAAATGTCAAAGATACGCCACCTTGCCAGAATTTGAAGTAATAGACGACCTTTTGTATCGAAGAACTCCCCATGGAAATCGTTTGGTAATACCGGAATGCTTGCAGCAACGTATAATACGGCAATGCCATGATACAATCCAAGCATGTCACAGCGGAAAACGCGCTACGAACGCTCGAATTGCGACACGTTATTGGTGGCAATACCGACAACGTGACGTGGACAGGTATGTAAGATCTTGCCTGCCGTGTGCACAACGAGCACAAAATAGGCATCCGCGAGTGCCGCTGCAAACACTTCCTCAGGCATCTTCACCCTTCGAAATTCTTGCTTTAGATTTCCAAGGTCCTTTTCCACAGTCGCAACAAGGTAACAAATACATTTTGTCTGTTATTGATCACTTTTCACGTTATCTAATTTTGATTCCCCTCCCCGACATGACAGCTGAAACTGTGGCGAGAGAGTTTGTAAATCGTGTGATACTACCTTTTGGAAGTCCTGATGCCATTTTAACGGATCAAGGAACCAATTTCATGTCTGCTTTATTTGTACAAGTTTGTAAATTGTTAAGAATCAAAAAATGGCGTACAACTCCCTTCCATCCTAAAGCCAACGGTCGCGTTGAACGCGTACACCGTACAATTTGTAAAATGTTATCTTATTATGTTGCAAAAACGCATGCTGATTGGGACAGATATGTACCGTATATTTCTTCTGCATACAACACCCGAATACATGAATCCACGGGGTATACCCCTTACGAAGCTGTGTTTGGACGGCCGATGAATTCGCCGTTTGAAATAGACAAACTACCTCAAGGTGTAGAAATAAAGGAAGTAAAAGGTTTAGCCCGCCGGCTAAAAGCGATCTGGTATAAGGTAAAGAGGAATAATATCAAAGCTACCAATAAACAGTTGCACAGGCAGAACAAAAATGCCGTTTTACCGACTTATCAAACAGGTGATTTAGTGTTACTACGAAACCCGGCAATCAAAAAGGGACGAACTAAAAAGTTCTCTCCCCGCTTTGAAGGCCCGTATCGGATTGTACGGTTGACCTCACCAGTCAATGCAGAACTGCAATTAACCGATCGTACGGTGATAGTGCACTTTGACCGCCTGCAACCTTACCACGGTAGGGCTGTGTCACCACAACAGGTCGCAGCCCCCGATCCGCCTGTGTCACCTCCACCTCAAGTGGAACAAAGACGAAAGAAAAAACGGAGGAGATTACCTCCACAGGGTTGTAGATACCCTTTGCGGAATCGACACCCTTATGGCTTGAGGTCGCGTGATTAATCACGCCTAATTAGAGTTTTATGTTATGTTTTATTGCAGCTTAGTTTAAGTCATTTTCTCCAGGGACTTGGAAGCAAGACATGCCTGGCCACCACGGAGTTCCCAGCCATTCTCATTTGTCAATTTCCAGTCATGTCATGTAATTTTGCTCATTTTCATATGTATGATTATGTTTTATGTTTTGCAAGCAATGCCACTCATTAGACGTCACGCAACTGACTTGCTTCAAATGCAACCATTACGCTTGGTGCTGGCAGAACCGCGGCTGCTAACTCCGAATAATATTCTTCAATGTGCTCTATTGCCATCTATTTGGCAAACCAGTACATGTGGAGTATTTTTACTCCGAGCTTTTCTTAATACTTGTTACGTTGACGTCTAGTGTATTGTACTATATGTCGTAATTCTGTATTTGCTGCAGCTAATCGTAAGTAATCGGAACAGATTAAGTCAGGACTTGAAATGCATACGCCTCGTACGCTTTGTTTACGGGACCAGCTGTTGGCGGGGCAACACATCAGCTGTTGCCTCCCCTCCTCTCTTCAGCGCTGTCCCTTCTCCTCGCCAAGTGGCCAGCGGCCATTATTTTTTCTCAGCCAGTAACAGCGCTCCGCGCGATGACGTATCTTATCACCACGTGCGCTGCCGCCTCCAGCGTCTCAACACGCGGCGCGTCCGAGTAGTTACAAAAACAAGCCGCAAATTACTGCCCTATCTTCCGTGTATGACAGACTACTATGCATTTACCATCATTTTATATAACTAACAGCCTTTTTAAAAAACTCTTATTCTAGATAATTAGCAATTTCTAATTCATCGTTATTTCTGGTACACGCTAAGCGCGTGATATTTGTCGCTGCAGTAGCGGCCGGTCTCTCGCGGCTACACGCCGTCTCACATAACCGCTGACGTGCCGGTGCCTACTCCGCACCTACGCGTGCGCTGCGCGCTCGCTAACAGCTCCAAGCTGGTTTCTTTCATGCAGCCGGAAGACACGGCAAACAAAATTCATTCAAACATCCCAATAAATCTTAACATAAATATTAAGTAGATGTGATTCATTGTTTAAATTCTTTTCCTCGTTTTGTTTCACATTAGCTGGATAAATCAAACGAAGTTCTTAACGATTTACATTATTCTGCATACCTTAGTCTGCCAATCCTATAAGTGAAGTTTCACTACTGCTTTGATTCATTCTATAAGGTACAAACTACAGCCCTATCCTTCTTACACATCGAACTATGAGGACATTTAACGTTATCTTCCTTGGACAAGGCCAGATATGGACAAACCAATGCAATGCCACGGGTTTTTCACGCTACTGACGAGGCACAAACGACCAATCATCCGGGCTGCCGTATATCGGTGGGCGATTGTTCCTTGGTTGCTACGCAGTTATTTTTGCCCTCCCCATTTATTTTACTCTACCGCCGTGGTCATTGTTCTATCCTGTTTTCCTTCTTCTGTCGATGAGGAGGCCCCTACAACATGTTAGGTACCCTCTTCCGACAGTACCGGTCTTTTAATCTTACCACCTATTTACACCGAGATATTGCTCTCCCTTGTTGCAGTCTTGCCCCAAAATATCGGCCGATGATCCATTGTGAGATACGTACTTTGCCTCTAATTAGCCGGTGATGTAAGCGCTACGGGAACTGTGCCTAGTTGTCCTTCCAGTTCAATTTGTTATTGTTAGTTTTAAAACTAACACACACGCAGCCTAGCAGCCAGTCCCAGGTGCCCAGTGTTACATGTTAACGTTGAGCGTTCCGACTACTTACAGCGTTATTATTATACATCATTGTGTTTTTATTTTCCTGTCAATTTATGCCATTGTGTTTAATTATGTCATTATGCTAGCACTAGTGATTTATAGTTCATGATTTTTCATTTTATGTAGTGTTATATACTGCGCGCACAAAAAGTGACGCTATTTATGCATGTATGCTATTCTAGCTTCAGAGCTATTTTTATTGCTTGAACAGTCGACATTTTCCTAGTACAGCAGGTCGCTGATAACGCCGCTGATACTTTTATTCCGTGCATCGCAGGAAACCCATGTGCCTACACTAATTCTTATTAAGTCAGACGGACGCCCTTAGGCCCGCTGAACCACGGTATCGCAGATAGCTCCAATGCACTGCCTACCCCTCAATTATTAGACAGGTTGCCTTAGCACTGTCCGCAGGTTGCTCCATTGCCCTGCAAATTATATAATCATCAATCCAAGTCTGCAGATGGCACTAATGCACTGCCGAACTTAATAGTCGAGTCACTCGCAGGTAGCTCATACGCACCGCGAACTTGTACTTACACGTCACCGAATCCTAGGCTCCTCGGTTGACCACAAAACAATTTATACATTAATTACCGTGAGATAATTTGCGCTCACACTACGCCTTTAGCACTCAACCACAAATGAACTGAGCCCCAGACGCTCTTTTATTACATTTTATACAACGCCACTTTCTTCTAGATGGCAATTCCATTGCAAAATCATCGGATTCTACCAATGATTCAGATCTACTCCAATCGATCAATCATCTCCTTACCCAGGAACATAACCAAGTTGCTCTTGACCGAGTGGCCTCACATATTGCTGATTGGCACCAAACAAAGCGATTAACCACCGTTGTATTACCCAGCGCTGGTTCGGCAATAATCATTGTAATGATTCTGATTATAGTATCCTGGATACTCTGTAAAAGAGGGTTTTGCAAATGTTTCACTTCCTTCCGAGAAGTAGTACCACCCCCACAACCTGAAGGTGAATATCACACCTGAAACTACCTGCCAACCTTGGTGCATGTGATCAGGCATGACCCCCCCTTAGAATTAAGTTGTAGTCTAGGTGTCAGGTCAATGAACTAATTTTGTAATGGATTTGTATTTCAATGTAAAGTCTATGGAATCAATATTTAACTGTCGAGTTTTAACCCTCATGTAAGTCATTTTGTTTTCTCTTTAAATTTTTGTCATTTTGTAATGTTCTCATTCACCCACTTGGGCAATTACCATTGTAATCCTAGATTTAAGAACTCAAAGTAATATTACGGGGAAAAACCCCCTTGGAACTGTTAGGCCTGGGAGCATTCTCTCACCCCCACGAGGGTGGAGTGTTTCAGTGTGCTGTACTACGGTGCCCCTCATCATCGCCGGGGTACCCACCACCACTGATACCGCCGACACACACTCACAGCATGGCGCCGCCTCACTGCCGTCGCACCACAAGTTTGTTATTCAAGAGCCTTCCTTCAGGCCCTTCAGGCCACTTTGTAACGTTTGCACATATTGATCATATATTTTTCTTTTAAATGGAATAATCAACTAGAATAGACTCATTCATTTTCATTCAGGGAGCCTTCTTCGGAAGGGGAAAGGATGTGCAGGGATGAGACCCCCCAAGAGGGATCATTGCCGACAAAATTTTATTAAGTAAATTTTCAATGCACAATGTTCGGCGTAGCCGGCTTAGGCATACTGTGGTGGAAGGTGCTGGCCGGAAGACCATGGTCGGCACATTCCTGCCACGTGCTCCTCGGTTAGACTCAAGTCCCACGGGTTGGTTGCGCTGACGGGGGTACGCTACTAGCAAGGCGCGTTGGCGGAATCAACCCTCCAATCAGAGACTAATCGTGTGATCACGTGGGGACGCGGCCGGGAGCGGCGAGGGCGGCTTGGAAACAGCTCCGCGCTCTCTTAGCTTCTGACCTCGGCCCCGAGTAGTCGCTCCTCTAGCCTCTGCCTCACTGATGAACAGACGGCAACCCCTCTTGGGGCTGCTCAGCCCTATGTAGGCACCCCTGTACCATCATTACCAGAATAAATTGGGTCCATTCCACTCAATTAATTGTCATTTTACAACGCCCTCCGCTCCTGACTTCTATCCTGACGAACATTTGATTTACACCTTTTATACCCCCATCAAATTAAATGAAACTATACATGCATTGATGCCTCGTGTAGCAGTGATGAAGAAACATAACCATTTGCCTTCACCATGATAGTTTCTTTGATAATTACCATACACCAGAAGGTAGGTTTGCCTCACAAACTTCGACGTTTGCCATAAATTCAGCAGTGCCGATATGCAAGCCATGTGTATTATTTTTTACTATTACAGAACACGAAAATTAAGAGTGAAGAGCAGGGTGTGTTTTGCGCTCTAAATCTTCCACAATTTAGGAAATAACTTTATTTTCCTGCAAAGCTTGAATTTCCCTTTGCAGTCATCTTTAATCGTATTTACATATTAATGAAAAGCAACCAGAGTGTATGATAAGTAAATTATATATGTGTGTGTGAATGTGTGTGTGTGTGATTGTGTGTGTGTGTGTATGTATGTGTGTGTGTGTGTGTGTGTGTGTGTGTGTGTGTCTGTTTGCACTTTAAACATTGCAGAACGTCCCCTAGTGCATTACAAAGATAAGCTACACCGCAATAAAAATCATATCAAAACGCTTTCTCTCTTCCTCGCTAACATTGCGTATATTCTTTTCGTTTGCCTTTTGACAACTATGTAAGTGCCGTATTTGCATGTGTGTTTTTACTTCACTTATTTTAATTAGATTTTGGTCTTATTTAGTAGTGGATTATAGGAAATAGAGCCTGTACACTTTTTTAGTATTTGCTTGGACCATAAGATCTGAAGAGGTGGAAACGATTGATTTAGTCACAGTTACACTTTCACATTGCACATTTATTAACATTCTCACAGTTTTAGCAGATTTAAAACCTTGGCTTTGTACATTAATTTCTCTTCAAAAATACACACAATCCAAAGGTGCTAAATATATATTGCAATTTCTGAATGACAACTTGCTTGGTTGTTCCTCCAGTTGGTAACAGACAAACGAGGTAAACGCATCCACACACACGAAAATGAAGCTGTTGCCAGCCTTTGATCTAGGTAGAGGGCCGACAAAATCCAAGTACATACGTTGGAAGCGTCTGTACACCATCCTGAAAACTAAGTAGCCAACGCTACTGATACCTCACAACTAGGGTTCGGATAGCTTTAAGGAAAACACTTGGAAGGTGGACCCACATAGTTCGTCCTTTGTTGTTTCACAGAATACAATTTATTGCTTAACAAGTATATTATCATTACAATTTATAAAGCTTGTTGAAAGGATCACAACTCTCACACTTGATCAAGCTCAGTTCATTAAAAACAAATTTTAACAATTTATACCATTAAGAACAGGGCTTGAAACCCGAAATACACAGTTCCCAAAAAAGCAGGAAACTGGGCATGGCTGCAAGCAGGTTCAACAAACCATTTTATTAACAAATGAATTACAATGACTACCGTTAAATTTACTAACAGTTTCCAAGCGTAGGTAACCGCTACACAATTGGATAATACCCACCCTAAATACAAAAAAGATCACAAGTCACGCCATTGATTGTGGCTGCTGGAAACGTTTTGCATCGTGCTTATATTTCTCAATGACTGTGGATTCAATAAATGTGTCATCTGTTGTCCATGTAATTTTTCATCACCCTGCCACCAGTGTTTGGAATAGTGGTCTCTTGTTAGCAAATAAGCATTTTCATGGAGGTGTCCGCAAAATATGCGAGAGAAAGTGATTCTCCCATTTAATGCGCAACTATTTCCTTATACTGCTTTCTACATAAGTGTATTCCTGATGTCTTTTTAAAGCTACTATGTGATATGAACCATGTCTTGCTGTGTAACGTTTTCGTAAACATTATTTGTGATCTTGCCTTGGTTTCATGGTTTAGACTAGCTTATCATGCCTTACATCATGAAGATCGGTTGTGATGGAGGAAAATCTCTCCTCACCGATGCTAAAGCAAACCGCCAGGCTCCTTGAAGTCACCTTCCATCACCTGCTCGCTACAATTCGTTTCCTTTGATAATGGTTCAAATGGCTCTGAGCACTATGGGACTTAAATTCTGATGTCATCAGTCCCCTAGAACTTAGAACTACTTAAACCTAACTAACCTAGGACATCACACACATCCATGCCCGAGGCAGGAGTCCAACCTGCGACCGTAGCGGTCGTGCGGTTCCAGACTGTAGCGCCTAGAACCGCTCGGCCACCCCGGCCGGCTGTTTCCTTTGAACTAAATTCGATAATCAGAATCAGTTCCGCGATTTAATTGCACACCCTAGTTTTTAAAGCGGCAGGAAAGGAAGCTGTGCAGGAGGTGAATGCAAACGTTTAACAGTTTATTTAGCTTGCTCCGCTAGACATTTTAAACACTTTAGAGTGTCGGCAGGCATACGTTTAGTTAGTTTTCGCACCAGGTTGTGTATTGAAGTAGTGAAGTTTAACATTGTGATTTAAGATTCTTTGTTCTGGGTTGGCTCTCATGTAGTGTCGCGCTCCGATGCACGGGAAATCCACATCAAGAATATTGAACAAAACGTCTGTTTCGACGGTGTGTAAATAAAGCCTAGAAGTACAATAATAAGAGTAACACGATAGGTACAAAGTTACTGGAACAGATAATGAAAAAACTGATTATCACAATGAGGTCAGATTGGCAATAAGCTCACACGTCACTTATCGCAGATTAACTTCACAGAGAAAACACTTGCCGAAACCTCTGTTCAGGACTAAACACTGCCTGGAGCCAAGTCGGGAGCGAGCATTTCCTGGATGCAAAATTCGGCAACGATCACTGGCTGGGTGCTCAGTTTGGCGCCTGTGAGTCGGAGGATGGCGATTTTCTGGGTTAGGTTCAATAAGTTTGGGGCCGAAGGCCAGAACGTCCAATACAGAATAGCGTCACTAATGATGAACACAGTGTTCTGCTGCAGAATCTAACGTTCCTGGATATCGTCCCGTACGAGATTCCGGCAGAAGAAACGACGGTAACTTCTGACGGTGGCGTTTGTCGCTTGGATCAGACAGGCTCTCGAAGCCTTAACTGACTTGTACCATCCACATGCCGGCTTAGGTGCCTGCAGCAGAACACTGTTGAAAATGTTTCTGTGTTACGTAGAGTGCGGACGCGACTAGGGCCGTGTTGTCGGCGCCCTGTGCAGGCGCTGGCTTTGCCTGCTGTTGGCCTGTGTTTTCGGTGACCTGTCGCTGTTGCGATGCTGAAGGCGTGCAGGTGCAGTGATGGCTGCAAGCGTGACCGACGTGCCCGAAGGGTTGCCGATCCACTAGGCGAGAGCCTCCAACACGGCATCGCGCATGTGTATCACCGGGACAAATTACACTCCTGGAATTGGAAAGAAGAACACATTGACACCGGTGTGTCAGACCCACCATACTTGCTCCGGACACTGCGAGAGGGCTGTACAAGCAATGATCACACGCACGGCACAGCGGACACACCAGGAACCGCGGTGTTGGCCGTCGAATGGCGCTAGCTGCGCAGCATTTGTGCACCGCCGCCGTCAGTGTCAGCCAGTTTGCCGTGACATACGGAGCTCCATCGCAGTCTTTAACACTGGTAGCATGCCGTGACAGCGTGGACGTGAACCGTATGTGCAGTTGACGGACTTTGAGCGAGGGCGTATAGTGGGCATGCGGGAGGCCGGGTGGACGTACCGCCGAATTGCTCAACACGTGGGGCGTGAGGTCTCCACAGTACATCGATGTTGTCGCCAGTGGTCGGCGGAAGGTGCACGTGCCCGTCGACCTGGGACCGGACCGCAGCGACGCACGGATGCACGCCAAGACCGTAGGATCCTACGCAGTGCTGTGGGGGACCGCACCGCCACTTCCCAGCAAATTAGGGACACTGTTGCTCCTGGGGTATCGGCGAGGACCATTCGCAACCGTCTCCATGAAGCTGGGCTACGGTCCCGCACACCGTTAGGCCGTCTTCTGCTCACGCCCCAACATCGTGCAGCCCGCCTCCAGTGGTGTCGCGACAGGCGTGAATGGAGGGACGAATGGAGACGTGTCGTCTTCAGCGATGAGAGTCGCTTCTGCCTTGGTGCCAATGATGGTCGTATGCGTGTTTGGCGCCGTGCAGGTGAGCGCCACAATCAGGACTGCATACGACCGAGGCACACAGGGCCAACACCCGGCATCATGGTGTGGGGAGCGATCTCCTACACTGGCCGTACACCACTGGTGATCGTCGAGGGGACACTGAACAGTGCACGGTACATCCAAACCGTCATCGAACCCATCGTTCTACCATTCCTAGACCGGCAAGGGAACTTGCTGTTCCAACAGGACAATGCACGTCCGCATGTATCCCGTGCCACCCAACGTGCTCTAGAAGGTGTAAGTCAACTACCCTGGCCAGCAAGATCTCCGGATCTGTCCCCCATTGAGCATGTTTGGGACTGGATGAAGCGTCGTCTCACGCGGTCTGCACGTCCAGCACGAACGCTGGTCCAACTGAGGCGCCAGGTGGAAATGGCGTGGCAAGCCGTTCCACAGGACTACATCCAGCATCTCTACGATCGTCTCCATGGGAGAATAGCAGCCTGCATTGCTGCGAAAGGTGGATATACACTGTACTAGTGCCGACATTGTGCATGCTCTGTTGCCTGTGTCTATGTGCCTGTGGTTCTGTCAGTGTGATCATGTGATGTATCTGACCCCAGGAATGTGTCAATAAAGTTTCCCCTTCCTGGGACAATGAATTCACGGTGTTCGTATTTCAATTTCCAGGAGTGTAGATTTGTGTTTCAAAATATTGTACGTGCTTAGAATAAGTTTTGCTTCGTTATTGTTATTTGTGCTGTGCCCTCTTTCAGTTCTAATTACTTACCGACAGAATACTGTATATTTTGTTATTGTCTGTCTAGCATCTTCACTGACGTCGTTTTAGTTTATGTTAGGATATGTTTGTTAAAAAAGACTATTCTAAAGCGAGACCATGTTGAAGTTCCCTGATGCAAAATGTTACGTTGTGCCGTTTTTCAGAGTGAATTACCATTGAAGTTAGCCAATCAGTACCTTGCGCATGTATGTACAACCGGCACAATGAGTGTCAGCTGCTCTCATAGCGTAGATGATGGCGCATGAGACTGCTCAGCCATTGGCTCGGGTTCGATCCTTACTGCAGTCCCACGTCCAATTTCTTGTTCGATTTTAGGAAACCAAACAAAGTGCACGTTTGGCGACACCGTCTCCGACGGTCCGCTTGAACTGGCGCATGCCGCAATTGGTTAACATCAATGCTAATTAACTCGGAAACGGTGCAACATAGGAATTTACTAACAATTTTGTCGTTGCGCAGCCTATCCTGCAACACCCTTTCAAGCATTTCAGACTATTTCTGCCCATCCTGTGTAACTCACTTTATTTAACTGTTTAAGAAACCTATTAACGTAAGAGCGTCTGATTCTGTCATTCTAGCACTGTGACTGGATGGAGTTGAGTTTTTCCTGGGGTGGTGCAAACATGGGCTTCTTTCAGAGTAGTCTTCGTTAAGACACGTATATAATCGTAGCTCACTGTAATGAGATCAATGAAAATGATAGGCAGTCAATATGAAAATAAACAGTATTCTATCCAGAAATAAGTCGTAGTTAAAAATAGTCACAGTATAAACTTATTCTATTCAGATGTAATATTTTCAAGCACAACTGTAATTTGGTCTGATGATACACAAAATGAACTGAAATCACAATATTAAATCTTACTGCTCTGTCTTTAACACACATACAAATCAAATAAGCGTACTCTGAGATATTTTTTATGTAATTGAGACAGAATTTAATCTATGAAGGGAAAGAAAAAGGCTGAAAAATAATTTACGAAGAACTACCATATCTAACTGAAATACAGGAAAAACCCAATGTGCCAAAACGGCATGTACTAAATTAACTGATTTATAAATCTTTAACATATTGCAGCGTGTCAGCAACTGTGAAATGTACAGCAAATAAACAATGTTTTCAGCCTTCAGTTGCAAGGTAATTTTACTCGTTTACCTAGGTTTCGATTCCAGTAATGGAATCTTCTTCAGAACCTATAAATTAAACCAAATATGGACATATATTACTCACTAAAATGCATTATCAGTCTAATGATTGAATAATGAAGAAATTGTGATACTTACAACAATGAAATTATTTTGTGAGCCAAACACTGGCCATGTCACAGATTAAAAATTAAAACATTAAAGACGCATAGTCGTAAGATTATGTCAGTCAAAATTAAAACCATTAGGGCGAACGTAGACGGAGCTGCGCCGGCCATAAATCAGGACCACACGTAAGCGGCTCGAAAACTAGGCGTCGTGAGCCGTTACGCGGCGAGGCTCGGCCGCGGCCAAGCGCATGCGCAAGCGCAAGCGCAGGGGCGAGAGACAAACTGTCTCAAAATTACTTAGAGCAAATATACATATAAACAAAATGTAACTGAAAGCTGTCTTACAATTGACATACCTATCTATTGGTATAGCAACATTAAACAATTTACCTGAGAACAAACTACAAAGCCAAGGTATAATTTTTTTTTTTAAATATTATAGTAAGAGGGGGTAGCCCCGCTACAGTAACTAACAATTAGTGTCAAAACCATGCGTGCTGAGCATAAAATGTCTTTAACATAAAAAGGCCTTAGCAACTATGTGTCATTACCAAGCATATAAGGAAATACAAAGACACACATGTACAATCACATTATAATAAAGGGACAAAGCAGATAGGGAAACAGCATCGGCCATTCGAGGCGGACTGTGGGTCAACTTCACTGAAGTAAAGGTTGAAATGCTTCGAAATAACTTCTATTTTTTAATTGCAGCTGATCATTAAGTAAGTTGTCCCTATCAATACTAAGATGTTTAAAAATTTGCAATTCTTCGAGGGTGTCTAGCCTGCATCCCTTTACTTCATTATGCAAAAGCTCTGCGTCTTTTAGAGGCTTAGGAGCATGCGCCTTTTGGACCAGATGTTCAGCAAATGTAGATCCTCGAGTTCCATCACCGCTTTTTGTCGGCAGGTGCTCTTTAAACCTAACAGACAGGGCCCTTCCTGTCTGGCCAATGTAATAAGAAGGACATTCAGCACACGTGATTTTATATACACCTGACAGCGATGATTTATCATTACCTTTATCCAGAGAATGAACTAGGTTCTTTTTGAGGTTGTTAGTGGTAGAGTATGAAACTTTACACCCTAGGTTTTTTAATAAACGACCTACCTTATAGGATATGTTACCTATAAAGGGAACTGATATGTATTTCGTTGCCTGGTGTTGATTGTGAGTATCTGAACTGGAAAGGGTGGTAGTCTTCTTTCGTGTTTTTTTATTGAACAACTGTCTCACTATACTGGGATTATATCCATTATTCTGAGCGATGTTTTCGAGGACTTTTAATTCGTTTTGTAAGTTGATTGGCGAAAGCGGAATGGAAAGAGCTCGATGGATACTCGAGTGAAAAAAGGCCATTTTTTGGGCCTGAGGATGGGTGGAATCAGCTGGGATGATGATGTCGGAATAGGTTGCTTTCCGAAAAATTTTGAAATCTATTTTGTTGCCAATAATGGATAGCGTCAGATCGAAATAGTCTAAGGTCCTATCAGCTGTCTGATTTTCTTGTGTGAAACTGATTTTTTCATGTAGGTTATTGAAAGTGGTAAATAACAGTTCTAGCTCTTCATGGGAACCTTCAAACACAAACAGCAAGTCATCTACATATCTCGCATAGAATATTATATTATTTGCCAAATCTGGATAATTCCGAAAAAACATCTGCTCTATTGAGTTTATAAAAATATCTGACATGATACCAGCTAACGGGCTGCCCATAGCTAGACCTCATGGTTGCGAATATATTTTATTATTGAAAGAGAAATAATTGTACTTGAGGGTGGTGCGTAACAGAACCATTAGTTCATCGATCTCAGGGGCCGATAAATTTTTATGGTATCGCAAATTGGTTTCTATAATGTCCATCGTCTGTTCAACAGGCACATTGGTGTAAAAATTTTTAATATCAAATGATACGAGTTTTGTGATGTCAGAACAGGCTAAAGTTTTAAGTTTGTTGGCCACGTCTACCGAATTTTTGACGGAGAATTTTTTTTTTTTTTTTTTTTTTCAAACACAAAATTCTCTTTCAATTTACGGTGCAGGAACCTAGCTAGTTTGTGGTATGCACTTTTGGTACTGTCAACGATCGGCCGGATGGGATGGGAAATTTTATGAACCTTAAACTGGCTTCTCAAAATAGGTGGTTTCGGATTCATGTTTATAAGGCATTTTTTATAAAACTCGCCGATTAACTTTTTTGTACCGCTAAGAGCCGACCTTATCTCTTTTTGGATCACGGGTGTGGGGTCCACCTCGATTGGCATGATGCCATTTTCCTCAAAAAACATTTCCGTTTTACGGATGTATTCGCTTTTGTGGGCGATAATTAGGGAATTGCCTTTATCGGCCTTAGTTATCAGTGCTTCATTATTTTTAAGCTTAAGATTAATGCTCTTCAACGTTTGATGTACAGTAGAAACAGGATTTTGAACAGACTAATCTTTTTGGACAATTTTACAGGCGTCATAAGTTTGAAGGTTCCCATGAAGAGCTAGAACTGTTATTTACCACTTTCAATAACCTACATGAAAAAATCAGTTTCACACAAGAAAATCAGACAGCTGATAGGACCTTAGACTATCTCGATCTGACGCTATCCATTATTGGCAACAAAATAGATTTCAAAATTTTTCGGAAAGCAACCTATTCCGACATCATCATCCCAGCTGATTCCACCCATCCTCAGGCCCAAAAAATGGCCTTTTTTCACTCGAGTATCCATCGAGCTCTTTCCATTCCGCTTTCGCCAATCAACTTACAAAACGAATTAAAAGTCCTCGAAAACATCGCTCAGAATAATGGATATAATCCCAGTATAGTGAGACAGTTGTTCAATAAAAAAACACGAAAGAAGACTACCACCCTTTCCAGTTCAGATACTCACAATCAACACCAGGCAACGAAATACATATCAGTTCCCTTTATTGGTAACATATCCTATAAGGTAGGTCGTTTATTAAAAAACCTAGGGTGTAAAGTTTCATACTCTACCACTAACAACCTCAAAAAGAACCTAGTTCATTCTCTGGATAAAGGTAATGATAAATCATCGCTGTCAGGTGTATATAAAATCACGTGTGCTGAATGTCCTTCTTATTACATTGGCCAGACAGGAAGGGCCCTGTCTGTTAGGTTTAAAGAGCACCTGCCGACAAAAAGCGGTGATGGAACTCGAGGATCTACATTTGCTGAACATCTGGTCCAAAAGGCGCATGCTCCTAAGCCTCTAAAAGACGCAGAGCTTTTGCATAATGAAGTAAAGGGATGCAGGCTAGACACCCTCGAAGAATTGCAAATTTTTAAACATCTTAGTATTGATAGGGACAACTTACTTAATGATCAGCTGCAATTAAAAAATAGAAGTTTTCGAAGCATTTCAACCTTTACTTCAGTGAAGTTGACCCACAGTCCGCCTCGAATGGCCGATGCTGTTTCCCTATCTGCTTTGTCCCTTTATTATAATGTGATTGTACATGTGTGTCTTTGTATTTCCTTAAATGCTTGGTAATGACACATAGTTGCTAAGGCCTTTTTATGTTAAAGACATTTTATGCTCAGCACGCATGGTTTTGACACTAATTGTTAGTTACTGTTGCGGGGCTACCCCCTCTTACTATAATATTTAAAAAAAAAAAAAAATTATACCTTGGCTTTGTAGTTTGTTCTCAGGTAAATTGTTTAATGTTGCTATACCAATAGATAGGTATGTCAATTGTAAGACAGCTTTCAGTTACATTTTGTTTATATGTATATTTGCTCTAAGTAATTTTGAGACAGTTTGTCTCTCGCCCCTGCGCTTGCGCTTGCGCATGCGCTTGGCCGCGGCCGAGCCTCGCCGCGTAACGGCTCACGACGCCTAGTTTTCGAGCCGCTTACGTGTGGTCCTGATTTATGGCCGGCGCAGCTCCGTCTACGTTCGCCCTAATGGTTTTAATTTTGACTGACATAATCTTACGACTATGCGTCTTTAATGTTTTAATTTTTAATCTGTGAGATGGCCAGTGTTTGGCTCACAAAATAATTTCATTGTTGTAAGTATCACAATTTCTTCATTATTCAATCATTAGACTGATAATGCATTTTAGTGAGTAATATATGTCCATATGTGGATTAATTTATAGGTTCTGAAGAAGATTCCATTACTGGAATCGAAACCCAGGTAAACGAGTAAAATTACCTTGCAACTGAAGGCTGAAAACATTGTTTATTTGCTAACTGATTTATCACTGCTTGTTTAGTAAGACAAGACTACTAAAACGAAGTGAAATCTTTTACTGACATTAACTACGTACTCAGCCAGAGCAAAGGCAGTGTATAAGTAAGTGAACTAATCAGTTCCGTTTCTCATATGAGAAAAATTCTTGGTTGTAGAGTGTTTAAGAAATATTGAAGTTTAAACACTTACATGTAGTTATTAACAGCTCTTAATGTTCGCCGTTTCATGCTCCGAATAAGGGATTTATTGAAGAACTGGATGTTAGTATGCTGATAGGACCAATGCTGTTATGTGACTGCACCAAAGTCAATCATTTTGTTCCAACAGTTAAAATTATGAACACAGTTATGAAAAATAAAGTAAAAAGTAGACCAAAACACGGTCTGTGAGGAAAAAGGTGATTTCGTGACATCAGCTTCAAATGACCTTTCATTTCAAAAGCGAGGGACCGAAAGATTTAACAAACGTGAGATAAAATGAAATACTTTCCGATGCGATTTGAAAGCTAAATCCATTAAAATACGAGCGCATATTTTCATCCAATTATTCGGGATTTGTCGGGAAAGAGCTTAAATTCTGAATTTTTGCAGCGCCCCGTGAAAATGTGGATTAGTGTGGGCGGGCGCGCGCCAGTTCGCGCTGTATTCCGCCGCTCGCCAACGCGGCCGAACGGTTATCACGGGACCAGCGGCAGCAGCGGTGACGTGGAGGGTGGGGGGGGGGGGGGGAAGGGCTGGGCAAAACACGAGGACGCGCTGCACTTCTGTCAGGGCGACTGCCGCTAAAGGAATGGCAGCAAAAGGGTGGCACCCGACACTTAAGCATTTTCGCCATTATAATTTTTTGTGAAAGTTGTATTGTAACATTCTTCACACTAAGCGACAGTGCGACATTGGAAGACCGAATGGCATGGCGGGGTCGTCAGCGATAAAAGCAGATTCTACCTGCATGCACTGATTGTGAACTCTGTCTCGTAGTGCATTCGTCCACGACACACTGCCGGAAAAGACATTAGTGTACCTGGAAAGACTACGTCGATTTTGATCCGATGACGGCATATGGCACCTGGGGGATAGTAGATGTACTGCTAATAGTTTCATCTCGTTCGGCCGCCCGGAGTGGCCGCGTTGGTTGAAATGGCTCTGAGCACTATGGGACTTAACATCTATGGTCATCAGTCCTCTAGAACTTAGAACTACTTAAACCTAACTAACCTAAGGACAGCACACAACACCTAGTCATCACGAGGCAGAGAAAATCCCTGACCCCGCCGGGAATCGAACCCGGGAACCCGAGCGGGGCCGCGTTGTTTGAGGCTCCATGTCACGGATTGCGTGGCCCCTCCCGCCGGAGCTTCGAGTCCTCCTTCGGGCATGTGTGTGTGTGTGTGTGTGTGTGTTGTTCTTGGCATAAGTTAGTTTTACTTTGTTTAAGTAGTGTGTAAGTCCAGGGACAGATGACCTAAGTTGTTTGGTCCCTGAGGAATTCGCTCACACATCTCGTTCGTAACAGATGGAGTAGTGGCATAACTACCAGAGAGCCATGTGTGTCTACTCTCGCTTGCAGCAAGAAGCCTCACAAGGTGCAAACCTGTGAAGCAAGAAAGCGTCCATGCCAGAGAGATGCATTCATTCAAGTTAAAATCTTCTGGGTTATTAGGCCGCGTCATATTTCTTCTGAAATGATCGACGTTTCGAACCCTCTGCTGGGATCTTCCTCAGGATATTCTGGTGTCCACTACTGCTAGAACACTGTCAGAGACGAGTGCCGCGTCCTCTTATAAAGGGGCAGTTTTCGAGCGTTCGTGTTGGAGAAGAGATAGTATTTGTTAAAATTCATATGGCTACCATTGGTGGGTCATACTCATTGGCTAATATTCCCGCTCTGATGCAGAAGAAGGGGCAGTGGTAGCTCACCTCCTGTGGATACCATTGGGAATGTTTACCCAAAATATTATTGTCCGCCGAGGTGACTTGCAGCGCGTTGTTTATGCTGCTCACACACCGCGGCCGCGTATTTACTTCCTTGACGGCGGGGAGCCACGATGCCGGAAGCCTATACCCGGTCCTTTCTACGAAATTAGATACATTCTTAGAAATTTCAACCGCTTCTCGGACCTTTCTTCTATAAATGTTTGTTTCTTTAGACAGTACAATTACGTTTTTAAAGTCGATGTCAGAGCCACAGTTATCGTGATGTTCCGCTACTGCCGATTTTGCACTTTGTTTTAGCCGCATGTGCCGTTCGTGTTCCTTAATGCGTTCTGTAACAGTTCTCCCCCTTCGCCTATATATACCTTGCCGCAGCCACCTGTCACTTGATAGACGCCTCCATTGTGGAGGCAATCAGGTGCATCCGTTTTCCATCGGAAAGAGTTTTTTATTTTGTTTTGACTCAAGAAAGATGTCTGAATACCATTTTTCTTTAAAATTTGCTTATGCGGTCAGTGACCCCAGAAACGAACGGTAACCTGACGGAATCTTTTATAAAAGTATTTGTTTTACCATCTAGATGTCTCAGTTTGCCACAGAAATGATGTGCTAAAAAATAAGTTGGCGAGTTAATCCCACTGACTATAGGCCTCAAAGGTACCGATTCTTTATGTATTTTCGGTAGTCCGTACATTCTTGGCGAGACAGGTATTCGAGGTGTTAGATCTCTTCGCCAACACGAACGCGTGAAAACTCCACCTTTATAAGAGGACGCGACACTCGTCTCGGACAGTGTTCTAGCATTAGTGGACACCAGAAGATCCTGAGGAAGATCCCAGCAGAGGGTTCGAAACGCCGATGATTTTAGAAGCAACATGAATCGGCCTAATAACCCAGAAGATTTTAACTTCAGTGACAACGGCCACGAAAGCCTGCAGACTTACGTAAGGTGCTTTCATGCTTCCTAAAGTCATCTGATTGCGTTTCAAAGGATTGAAATTGGGACTTTCCAAGTGACGAGATAGCTCTTTCGGAGGACTGGCACGCAAATCGGACGTGCCGCGTCAGTTGTATAACGAAGCTGGTATCAGTGGTTAATTGAAAACTCTCCCTCTCGTGAACAAGGTACTGGATGTCCAGGCAACACAGACACCCGCCAGGATCTTCGTATTGTTAGGGTGGTCAGATCGTACAGTTACCACAGCACAGATAAGAGAGCTTGTGAGATCAGACGTGTCAACGCGAACTGTTGCTAACTGTAGGCTGTAGACTGTAGACACGCGCGCCTCTGGCCCGTCTTCGACTCAAGCCATGGAATCGCCGTGTACGGTTCAACTGGTGCCGTCAGAGGATCCCTTGGAAGATCGAATGGCACGGCGTGGTCGTCAGCGATAAAATCAGATTCTATTTGCGTGCAACTGATGGTGAGCATTGTCTCGTAGAGAGCATTCGTCCACGACACACTGCTCCATCCCCCGCCTTATGGTCTGGGGTAAGATAAGCTACAACTCTCTTTTACCTGTGGTGTTTCTGGAGGGGATGCCAACCAGCGCTCGGTTCGTGCAAGAATGTTAGACAAATTATTTTGCCGTTCTTGCAACAGGAAGGTGGTTTATGTTGTACCAACAGGATAATGCTCGCCCACACACTGCCCGTGAAACTCAACGAGCTCTGCCAGACGTGTTCTGCCAGACGTGTTCTGCCAGACGTGCAGAAACTTCCCTTGCCAGCACTGTCTCCAGACTTGACTCCAGTCGAGCACCTGTGGGATATGAAGGAACGAGAAGTGGCTCGTGAGACTCGTCAACTAACAACTATGGAACAGGGTGATCAGGTGCTGCCTAACGTATCCCAGGACAGTATTCGCCATCTGTATGGTCGACTGGATGCCAGAGTCAGCGCCCGCATTGCTGCCTGCGGGAGGTACGCCCGGTATTCATATGAGTGTTTCAACGTGGGTAGGTTCCTGGTACCGCAGAACCGCTTGTGCTATTGATCGGTAAATGTAATCATTTCATGTGCTCTTTACGCACTGTTGTAGAATAAATCTTGAGTGAATTGGAAACCTCTAACAGGGCATCATATTTCTTTGAGTTAGAGTAGAATTATAAGATTTATATTTGATGACGAACTGCAGTTTCATACACTGAAATTTATTCCTGAAATTCAACTTAAGTGCAATGGATATAAATGTATTACCTGAAGCGACACATGAAAATTTTTGCCGGACGAGGATTCGAACCCAGATTACCACTTATCTCGAACGGTCGCCTTACCACATTGTTTGCCGGCCGCGGTGGTCTAGCGGTTCTAGGTGCTCAGTCCGGAGCCGCGCGACTGCTACGGTCGCAGTTTCGAGTCCTGCCTCGGGCATGGATGTGTGTGATGTCGCCGGCCGCGGTGGTCTAGCGGTTCTGGCACTGCAGTCCGGAACCGCGGGACTGCTACGGTCGCAGGTTCGAATCCTGCCTCGGGCATGGGTGTGTGTGATGTCCTTAGATTAGTTAGGTTTAAGTAGTTCTAAGTTCTAGGGGACTTATGACCTAAGATGTTGAGTCCCATACTGCTCAGAGCCATTTGAACCATTTTGTCTGATGTCCTTAGGTTAGTTAGGTTTAAGTAGTTCTAAGTTCTAGGGGACTGATGACCATAGATGTTAAGTCCCATAGTACTCAGAGCCATTTGAACCATTTTTGAACCACATTGTTTTTTTTTTTTTTTTTTTTTGTAATGCGATATGTTGTTGCAGTTAACCCCTATCACTATTACCCTCTACTCAATAAATAATGCATCATATTATTTTTTTTTTCGACAGCAGGTTTTATTTAGAGTTCCAGACACCACATTATTTCCCTTTCTTTTGGCTGTAAAACATTTTTCGACATAACTTCCTACTGGTTGACGCAGAGGAAACGTCTTGCTGTATCAGTAGCCTGCCCATCATCGAAGTTAAACTCTCCTGTGCCCATTTAGACCCCATATATATTCAGTAATTGATAGGTCTATATGTCTCAACTTCACGATTTTACCATAAAACCGTATTTTAAAACCGAGCGAGGTGGCGCAGTGGTTAGACACTGGACTCGCATTCGGGAGGACGACGGTTCAATCCCGCGTCCGGCCATCCTGATTTAGGTTTTCCGTGATTTCCCTAAATCAGTCCAGGTAAATGCCGGGATGGTTCCTCTGAAAGGGCACGGCCGACTTCCTTCCCCGTCCTTCCCTATTCCGATGAGACCGATGACCACGATGTCTGTCTCCTTCCCCAACCAACCAACCATATTTTAAAAAATTCCTGTTCTCCTTTTATTTGTAGTGTCTGTATGTCTGTCGACCCCTGGTCTATGGGTAGCGTCTTCCATTCAACGTCTTCGGCTCCGGGTCCGAAACCCGCCACTGCTTAAATTTTGCTTAATAATCGGCATTGGCGGCCGAAGACTTCCGGCATAAGGAACCCTCATTCTGCCAACGGCCTTGTCAAAGAGGGCGGAGGACCGGACAGAGGTTTAGGGCACTGTCTCGCCCTAGGGGTGGGAAACTGCCCCTAAAGGCGGAAGAATCAGCAATGATCGACGGCATGAGGACGCAGAAGGCATATGAAACCACTGCATTAAAGACACGTAACGTGTATCCACAGGACTTGTGGCCTGTATTTGAAGAAGTTACCATGAGAAAAAGATTGAATAATCAACGGAAGGATGACGTTCTACGAGTCGGGGCGTGGAAAGCCAGTTGCTTGAACGTGGTAGGGAAACTAGAAAATCTGAAAAGGGAACTGAAAAGGCTCAATCTAGATATAGTAGGGGTAAGGGAAGTGGAAAGAAGACAAGGATTATTGGTCACGTGAGTATAGGGTAATATCAACAGCAGCAGAAAATGGTATAGCAGGAGTAGGATTCGTTATGAATAGGAAGGTAGGGCAGAGAGTGTGTTACTGTGAACAGTTAAGTGACAGGGTTGTTCTTATCTGAATCGACAGCAAATCAACACCGACAACGATAGTTCAGGTATACATTCCGACGTCGCAAGCTGAAGATGAACAGATAGAGAAAGTGTGTGAGGATACTGAAAGGATAATACAGTATAAAAATGGGGATGAAAATCTAATAGTCATGGGGGACTGGAATGCAACTGTAGAAGAAGGAAGAAAAGGTTCCAGGAGAAGCTGGGTTTTGGACAAGGAATGAGAGAGGAGAAAGACTAATTGACTTCTGTAACAAGTTTCAGCTAGTAATAGCGAATATCCTGTTCAAGAATCACAAGAGAAGGAGGTATACTCGGAAAAGGCCGGGTGATACGGCAAGATTTCAATTAGATACCGTCATGGTCAGACATAGATTGTAAAATTAGGCTGAAGTTTAAGATAATAGGCAGGATGAATCAATAAACAAAAAAATAGGATACGGAAGTACTAAGGAATGAGGGGTACGCTTGAAGTTCTCTAAGGCAATAGATACTGCAACAAGGAATAGCTCAGTAGGCATTACAGTTGAAGAGGAATGGACATCTCTAAAAAGGGCTGTCACAGAAGTTGGGAAAGAACATATAGGTACAAAAAAGGTAACAGAAGAAATATTTAAATTGATCGATGAAGGGCCGAAGTACAAAAATGTTCCGGGGAACTCAGGAATACAGAAGTAACGAGTCGCTGAGGAATGAAATAAACAGGAAGTGCAGTGAAGCTAAGACGAAATGGCTGCGGGAAAAATGTGAAGACATCGAAAAAGAAATGATTGTCGCAAGGACAGACTCAGCATACAGGAAAGTTAAAACAACCTTCGGTGACATTAAAAACAAGGGTGGTAACATTAATAGTGCCATGGTAATTCCACTGTTGAATGCAGAGGAGAGAGCGGATAGGTGGAAAGAATACATTGAAAGCCTCTATGAGAGGAAAGATTTGTCTGGTGTGATAGAAGAAGAAACAGATGTCGATTTAGAAGAGATAGGGGATCCAGTATTAGGATCAGAATTTAAAAGAGCTTTGGAGAATTTACGGTCAAATAAGCCAAACGGGATGGATAACATTCAATCAGAATTTCTAAAATCATTGGAGGAAGTGACAACAAAACGACTATTCACGTTGGTGTGCAGAGTGGCGACATACCATCTAACTGTCGAAAAGCGTCATCCACACAATACCGAGTACGGCAAGGATTGACAAGTGGGAGAATTATCGCACAATCATCTTAACAGCTTATGCATCCAAGTTGCCGACAAGAATAACATAAAGATGAATGGAAAAGAAAATTGAGGGTGTACTAGATAAGGATCAGTTTGGCTTTAGGAACAGTAAAGACACGAGAGAGGCAATTTTGACGTTGCAGTTAATAATGGAAACAAGACTAAAGAAAAATCAAGACACGTTCATAGGATTTGTCAACCTGGAAAAAGCGCTCGACAATGTAAAGTGCTGCAACATGTTCAAAACTGAAAAAAGTAGGGATAAGCTATAGGGAAAGACAGGTTATATACAATATGTACAACAGTCAAGAGGAAATAATAAGAGTGGACGATCAAGAATGAACTATTCGTTTTGAAAAGGGTGTAAGACAGGGATGTAGCCTTTCGCCCCTACTGTTCAATCTGTACATCGAGGAAGCAATGATGGAACTAAACGAAAGTTTCAGGAGTGGAATTAAAATTCAGGGTGAAAGGATATCAATGACACGATTCGCTGATGACATTGCTATCCTGGGTGAAAGTGAAGAAGAATTACGTAATCTGTTGGATGAAATGAACAGTGTAATGAGTACACAGTATGAACTGAGAGTAAATCGAAAAATACAAAGGTAATGAGAAGTAGGGGAAATGATAACAGCGTGAAACTTAACATCTGGGCTGATGGTCACGAAGCAGATGAAGTTAAGGAATTCTGCTACCTAGGCAGTAAAATAACCAATGACGGACGGAGGTAGGAGGACATGAAAAGCAGAATAGCTATAGCAAACAAGGCATTCCTGACCAAGAGAACTCTACTAATATCAGATATCGGCCTTAATTTGAGAAATAAATTTCTGAGAATGTACGTCTGGAGTACAGCATTGTATGGTAGTGAAACACTGACTGTGGGAAAACCGGAACAGAAGAGAATCGAAGCATTTGAGATGTGGTACTACAGACGAATGTTGAAAATTAGGTGGACTGATAAGGTAAGGAACGAGGAGTTCCCACGCAGAACCGGAGAAAAAAGGAATGTGTAGAAAACACTGATAAGGAAAGGGATAAGATGATCGGACATCTGTTAAGACATGAGAGAACCATGGTTACCAGAGGGAGCTGTAGAAGGCAGAAACTGTAGAGGAAGACAGACATTCGAATACATCCAGCAAATAACTGAGGACGTAGGTTGCAAGTGCTACTCTGAGATGAAGAGGTTGGCACAGGAGAGGAATTCGTGGCCAGCCGCATCAAACACTCAGTAAGCTGATGACCAAAAAATAAAAAAAGTCTGTCTGTCGTCCACATTTCACTTTTGTATCAGGCTACATTTCAATTATTTTCAGAAAAGATTACTTAACATATAAATTTGTGCTCGATGTAAACATACTTCTCCGACCAAATGTTTTTTTTTTATTTTTTTTTTTTACCTTCCCGCTTGTGCCTGTGAATATACACTGACGGAAATAATTGTTACACCAAGAAGGTGTTGTAAGACAGTAACTAAAGTTGGTAGACATGTTTCTACAGCTCGAAGGTAATGTCCATGGAAATTTGGCGCTAGTCGCCTAAGACGTCGCAAATCAGATTTCCTTTAAATACACGCTGTAACGGTCGCGAGCGTGTGTTACCTTTGAGATTGGACCTGATGGCTTGATGTTAATCAAGAAATATGTTACTTCAAGGATAGGTCGGGTTACACCACTTGCCGTTGCACCAGTATTTCACATTGTCAATGGTATGTTTCCCATTTAGATTACAATATCATGTTAATCACTTAAATATGTTACCTAGACAAATGCATTCCCTAAATTTCATTACGTCAATTACTTTTTGGAGTTACGTTTGCAGTCCAGTCATAAATAATGACGAAAAAAAAAACAGTTGTATATGTCTGATTTCTGGATACTTTGTCCACTGACGACCATACTATGAATGGTATTTCGGCACGGTAAGCAATTTTTGTTACATACTTGCGAAGATTATGTGTCCCCGTGCATCACTTAACAACGATCACACTCTCAGAACTTGCCAGTAGTGCTTAAAAAGTACTCTTTTAAGTTAAAAGCCTACTGGAAAACATGTCGTTGTCTTTTTCATAATGGTAGAGTTATTCTAGAATTAGCGGGAGGTTGAGTTGTATCTAAAAGCGGACTGTATCGAACAGGAGCTGGTTCTGAACTCTAGCGCTCGTGTGGGCACCTGTCGCCCAATGCAGTGTGAAGTATGGAAAATTTTGAATGGAAACTATTATGAGATATGGAATAGTAAGAAGTTATCTCTTCCTTGTGAGTTCTTCGGTGCACAGATTTAACTTTGGAGTGTTCTGTTTTCTTTGCAGGAAATAATCTTACTTTCTTTATTGTAATATTCTATACATATTATTCTATACATTGTTGCTGTGACAATGTCTATCCAAAGTAATAACAAGGGGAATGATAAACTAACAAAGCGACACATTTGTGTTGTATCCGGAAGATAAATTTCTGGTTGTACCTGACGATACGAATACAAGAAAAGGTTAAATTTTTACAGGCAAGAATGAGAGTCACAACATAAAGGGGACGAAAATAATATGAAAGGAGCAGTAGAAAGACAGACTTCATGAAATGTCAGTCAGGGAAGATAGCGATAAATATTCAGTACACTAGGTGACTGACAATTTTACGGGAAATCAAAGACTGGCCATGAAACTAGTCTTAAGAAATTACAAGTTCTTTCCAAGAACATTCAGTGACGTACAGGAAAGAAATTTGTACTATCGATTAAACCTTCCGAGAAGACCAAATTCAGTGCCACATTTGTGAGGTCTGTGCCCATGACAATTATGCTGAACGATGCTTACTGCGCGTGTGATAAATGTTCCACTAAAGGTTAATTTAATACTTTGAGTTAGGTCTATTGTGTTTCAAAGTTTAATATGAAGTTTGGTTATTTCACGCAACTTTTCTTATTGTTCACAAGGGAAATACGTGAGCACGAACGCTCAGTACCTCACGAAAATGTGCTTAGAATATACAAGGGGAGTTCGATAAGTAATGCATTACCTTTTTCACGACTAAATTCAGTTGCAAAAAAGGGGAGTTTGTTTGGGGGCAGTGTATCGTTCCCAGAACCGATCGCTGTCCTCTGGTTTGGAGCCGAGTAGAAGGCTTAAACCAGAGGCTCAGACGATTCTGCGGAGATCTGGGGTGCAAATTTCTCGACCTCCGCTATCGGGTGGAGAAATGTAGGGCCCCCTGAATAGATCAGGCGTGCACTACACGCAGGAAGCGGCTACAAGGGTAGCGGAGTACGTGTGGAGTTCACATGTGGGTTTTTTAGGTTAGAGAATTCCCTCCCTAGGCCCGACAAGACGTCTCCTGAGACGCGGCAAGGTAGGAGTAGGCAAAATGCAACAGGGAATAACAATATTAATGAGCTAATAGTAAACTGCAGGAGCGTCTATAGAAATGTCCCAGAACTGCTCTCATTAATAAACGGTCACAATGTCCACATAGTACTAGGGACAGAAAGTTGGCTGAAACCAGACGTAAACAGTAATGAAATCCTCAACTCAGACTGGAATGTATACCGCAGAGACAGGCTGGACAGTGAAGGGGGAGGCGTGTTTATAGCGATAAGAAGTGCAATAGTATCGACGGAAATTGACGGAGATCCGAAATGTGAAATAATTTGGGTCAAGGTCATGGTTAAAGCAGGCTATGACATGGTAATTGGATGTCTCTATAGGCCCCCTGGCTCAGC
This sequence comes from Schistocerca cancellata, assembly GCF_023864275.1. NCBI lineage: Eukaryota > Metazoa > Arthropoda > Insecta > Orthoptera > Acrididae > Schistocerca > Schistocerca cancellata. The sequence continues at coordinate 185,330,369 of NC_064626.1, forward strand.
AGCTGTTGTGGCTGAGCACCTGAAGGATAATTTGGAAAGTATTTCGAGTAGATTTCCCCACCATGTTATAGTTCTGGGAGGAGATTTTAATTTGCCGGATATAGACTGGGAGACTCAAACGTTCATAACGGGTGGCAGGGACAAAGAACCCAGTGAAATCTTTTAAAGTGCTTTATCTGAAAACTACCTTGAGCAGTTAAACAGAGAACCGACTCGTGGCGATAACATATTAGACCTTCTGGTGACAAACAGACACGAACTATTCGAAACAGTTAACGCAAAACAGAGAATCAGCGATCATAAAGTGGTTACTGCATCGATGATTTCAGCCGTAAATAGAAATGTTAAAAAAGGTAGGAAGATTTTTCTGTTTAGCAAAAGTGACAAAAAGCAGATTTCAGAGTACCTGACGGCTCAACACAAAAATTTTGTCTCAAGTACAGATAGTGTTGAAGATCAGTGGACAAAGTTCAAAACCATCGTACAATATGCGTTAGATGAGTATGTGCCAAGCAAGATCGTAAGAGACACCGTGGTACAACAACTGAGTTAGAAAACTGCTGCGGAAGCAAAGGGAACTTCACAGCAATCATAAACATAGCCAAAGCCTTGCAGACAAACAAAAATTACGCGAAGGGTAATGTAGTGTGAGGAGGGCTATGCGAGAGACGTTCAATGAATTCGAAAATAAAGCTTTATGTACTGACTTGGCAGAAAATCCTAAGAAATTTTGGTCTTATGTCAAAGCGGTAGGTGGATCAAAACAAATTGTCCAGACACTCTGTGACCAAAATGGTACTGAAACAGAGGATGACAGACTAAAGGCCGAAATACTAAATGTCTTTTTCCAAAACTGTTTCACAGGGGAAGACTGCACTGTAGTTCCTTCTCTAGATTGTCGCACAGATGACAATATGGTAGATATCGAAACAGACGACAGAGGGATAGAGAAACCATTAAAATCGCTCAAAAGAGGAAAGGCCGCTGGACCTGATGGGATACCAGTTCGATTTTACACAGAGTACGCGAAGGAATTTGCCCCCCTTCTTGAAGCGGTGTATCGTAGGCCTCTAGAAGAGCGTAGCGTTCCAAAGGATTGGAAAAGGGCACAGGTCATCCCCGTTTTCGAGAAGGGACGTCGAACAGATGAGCAGAACCATAGACCGATATCTCTAACGTCGATCAGTTGTAGAATTTCGGAACACGTATTATGTTCGAGTACAATGACTTTTCTGGAGACTAGAAATCTACTCTGTAGGAATCAGCATAGGTTTCGAAAAAGACGATCGTGTGAAACCCAGCACGCGCTATTCATCCACGAGACTCAGAGGGCCATAGACACGGGTTCACAGGTAGATGCCGTGTTTCTTGACTTCCGCATGGCGTTCGATACAGTTCCCCACAATCGTTTAATGAAAGTAAGAGCTTATGGACTGTCAGACCAATTGTGTGATTGGATTGAAGAGTTCCTAGATAACAGAACTCAGCATGTCATTCTCAATGGAGAGAAGTCTTCCGAAGTAAGAGTGATTTCAGGTGCGCCGCGGGGGAGTGTCATAGGACCGTTGCTATTAACAATATACATAAATGACCTTGTGGATGACATCGGAAGTTCACAGAGGCTTTTTGCCGATGTTGCTGTGGTGTATCGAGAGGTTGCAACAATGGAAAATTGTACTGAAATGCAGGAGGATCTGCAGCGAGTTGACGTATGGTGCAGGGAATGGCAATTGTATCTCAATGTAGACAAGTGTAATGTGCTGCGAATACATAGAAAGAAAGATCCCTTATCATTTAGCTACAATATAGCAAGTCAGCAACTGGAAGCAGTTAATTCCATAAATTATCTGGGAGTACGCATTAGGAGTGATTTAAAATGGAATGATCATATAAAGTTGATCGTCGGTAAAGCAGATGCCAGACTGAGATTCATTGGAAGATTCCTAAGGAAATGCAATCCGAAAACAAAGGAAGTAGGTTACAGTACGCTTGTTCGCCGACTGCTTGAATACTGCTCAGCGGTGTGGGATCCGTACTAGATAGGGTGTATAGAAGAGATACAGAAGATCCAACGGAGAACAGCGCGTTTCGTTACAGGATCATTTAGCGAAAGCGTTACGGAGATGACAGATAAACTCCAGTGGAAGACTCTGCAGGAGAGACGCTCAGTAGCTCGGTACGGGCTTTTGTTGAAGTTTCGAGAACATACCTTCACCGAAGAGTCAAGCAGTATAATGCTCCCTCCTACGTATATCTCGCGAAGAGACCATGAGGATAAAATCAGAGAGATTAGAGCCCACACAGTGTCATACCGAGAATCCTTCTTTCCACGAACAATACGAGACTGGAATAGAAGGTAGAACCGATAGAGGTACTCAAGGTACCCTCCGCCACATACCGTCAGGTGGCTTGCGGAGTATGGATGTATATGTACAGGGTGATTCAAAAAGAATACCACAACTTTAGGAATTTAAAACTCTGCAACGACAAAAGGCAGAGCTAAGCACTATCTGTCGGCGAATTAAGGGAGCTATAAAGTTTCATTTAGTTGTACATTTGTTCGCTTGAGGCGCTGTTGACTAGGCGTCAGCGTCAGTTGATGCTAAGATGGCGACCGCTCAACAGAAAGCTTTTTGTGTTATTGAGTACGGCAGAAGTGAATCGACGACAGTTGGTCAACGTGCATTTCGAACGAAGTATGGTGTTAAACCTCCTGATAGGTGGTGTATTAAACGTTGGTATAAACAGTTTACAGAGAATGGGTGTTTGTGCAAAGGGAAAAGTTCTGGACGGCCGAGAACGAGTGATGAAAATGTAGCACGCATCCAGCAAGCATTTGTTCGCAGCCCAGGAAAATCGACTCGCAGAGCTAGCAGAGAGCTGCAAATTCCACAATCAACTGTATGGAGAGTCCTACTTAAAAGGTTAGTTATGAAACCTTATCGTCTGAAATTGGTTCAAGCACTGTCTGCAGCTGATAAGATTAAAAGAATCGATTTCTGTGATTTTATCCTTGCTCAAATGGAAACAGATGAATCTTTCGTTTCAAAGATTGTGTTTAGTGATGAAGCAACTTTCCACACTAACGGGAAAGTCAACCGTCACAATGTCTGTATATGGGGCACTGAGAATCCGCGGGAAACAACTCAGTATGAACGTGACTCGCCTAAGGGAACGTTTTCTGTGCCATTTCAGCCAATAAAGTTTTTGGTCCCTTTTTCTTCGAAGGTGCTACTGTAACTGGACTACAGTATCTGGAGATGTTAGAGAATTGGCTGTTCCCTCAGCTCGAACAAGAAGCACAACAATTCATATTTCAGCAGGACGGAGCGCCACCACATTGGCACTTATCTGTCCGTAACTACCTGAACGTCAACTACCCGAGGCCATGGATCGGCCGCCAGGCAGCCCGTGACAGAGCACTTCATCACTGGCCTCCAAGAAGCCCTATCTTACCCCCTGCGATTTTTTCTTATGGGGGTATGTTAAGGATATGGTGTTTCGGCCACCTCTCCCAGCCACCATTGATGGTTTGAAACGAGAAATAACAGCAGCTATCCAAACTGTTACGCCTGATATGCTACAGAGAGTGTGGAACGAGTTGGAGTATCGGGTTGATATTGCTCGAGTGTCTGGAGGGGGCCATATTGAACATCTCTGAACTTGTTTTTGAGTGAAAAAAAAACCTTTCTAAATACTCTTTGTAATGATGTATAACAGAAGGTTATATTATGTTTCTTTCATTAAATACACATTTTTAAAGTTGTGGTATTCTTATTGAATCACCCTGCATAATATTTCCGCTTCAGACCCTGTAGGTTCATGAAGTTCCGATAAGTCACAGATCTATATGTGGCCTTCAAAATGGGGTCTGCATTCCAAGCAGAGAGCTGTCATTCAGTTTCTTTCGGCGGGAACCAGAGCATCACAGGTACTCGCCGGTGCTTGTGCAATGTCTACGGAGACTTTCAATGAACACTTGTAGAATGTCTACAGAGACCTTGAAGTGAACAAGAGTACAGTGAGTCGTTATGCGAGACGCCTGTCAACACCGCAGCAAGGTCGCGCAGAACTGTCGGATCTCCATTCCCGCATGCCGTCCTGCCGCGAGGAGGTCACACCTGCAATGGTGGAATGTGTGGACACTATAATTCGAGGTGATCGACAGATCACAATGAAACGTCTCACTGCTCAAATGGGAGTCTCTGTCGGTAGTGATGACGCATGAGTTGGGGCAGTCAAAAGTATTTCCTTCCCCATCCAGCTTGCATGAGGGAAGCAGTAAGCATCTTCAAAAAGAGGTAGCATAGTGTAATTACGCAAACGTGGAAATATTTACAAGATAGGCTTAATCAAACCAGTCTTCTCGACTCAGAGTACAGGAGCAGAGTATTACAGTAACAACAAAGGCTACTGATTCATGTCAGTGACTTCTCCTCTGTATTACATTTCATTGGTACAAGGCACGCAAAATAAAATTACCCAGATAATATTTCATGCAGCTTATGATAACCTAAATTACACTTAGGTGACAAATGTCACGGAAGAGCAATTTGCACAAGTACAGATGGCGGTAGTATCGCGTAGTAAGCAAGTTAATAAAAGGGCAAGACATTGGCGGAGCTGTTATTTGTACTTAGGTTATTCATGTGAAAAGGTTTCCAACGTGAATGTGGCCGCAAAATGGGAATTAACAGACTCTGAACGTGGAATGTTAGCTGCAGGCAGACGCTAGGTTAGTTAGGGAATTTACTACACCGAGATCCACAGTGTCATGACTGTGGCGACAATACCAAATTTCAGAACAACTCACCACGTACTACTCAATGGCCGACAGCTTTCACTTGACAGCCAAGAACAGCATCATTTTCGTATAGTTGTCAGTTCTAAAAGACAAGCAAAAATACGTGAAATATTTCAGAAATCAATGAGTGATGTACGAAGAACGTTCCGTTAGGACAGTGCGGCGCAATTTGGCGTTAATGGGCTATGGCAGCAGACGACCGACGCGAGTGCCTTTGCTAACATCACGACATCGCCTGCAGCGGCCCTCCTGGGCTAGTTATGCCCTAGAAGTCTTGACACAGGTCAGATGGGTCGGGATTTCAGATGGTAAGAGCTGATCTAGATTTCGAGTGTTTCGCAGACCCCACGAAGTCATGAACCCAGGTTCTCAACAGTGCACTGTTCAAGCTGGTGTTTGCTCTATAAAAGTGTGTGCTGTGTTTACATGGAATTGATTGGGTCCTCTTGGAGATAATTTTCAGCCCTTCAGGTACTTCAAGTTCTCAAACATATCACCAGGTCACAATTTTTTGCGATTGGTTTGAATAATATTTTGGAGAATTCTAACGAATTATTTGGCCATCTAGATCATCCGACATGTGTCCCATAGACCACTTATGTAAAGAGGTCAGTTGTGCACAAAAGGCTGCACCAACAACTTTCGCAATTATGGATGGCTATAGACGGAGCAAAGCTCAATATTTCTGCAGGGTTCTTGTAACGACTTGTTTCCAAACCACGTCGAGCTGATGTACTATGTTGTTCAAATGGAGATCGACACGATTTTAAATGGTATTCCACGACTTTCGTGACCTCAGTGTATATAATTTCGAAACTAAGTCGGGTTATCTATTTTGGTCTGCCTATCTTAAGGGCATGTAATATTTCCTGGTCCACTTTTATTTCCTTCGCTTTGTCAATGACATTTGTATCTTATGAGTTATGTATTATTCTTTTCTGTGTTTTCCCGTATTCCATACTGACGCTAGGTTGGTTTGGTATGTCATAATCTTGACCTGTCCGTGCTGTGAGTATAAGATATCGAATCTGCAGCGTGTGTCCGCGATAACGCCGCTTTTTTTATCTTTTTTTTCTTTTCCATAGATGGCAGAGCAGCATGCAAGTAGCAAATGAGATACATTTAATCCCTCAGAAACGTCACAAATTTATAAGACGAAACTGTCAGTGACATTAAGTAGGTGGTAATAACTCCGCGTACGGTAGTTGTGGGGAGGATAGGACCGTATTACTCAAGCTGAACAACGATTTCATATCTCTCAAAACGTTAGCGAAGGCTATTCTTGTTAATACATTCATCTGCAATCGGTACTCAACCGTCAAGGTGCGTGACGTTAAAAAATGGTTCAAATGTCTGTGAGCACTATGGGACTTAACATCTGAGTTCATCAGTCCCCTAGAACTTAGAACTATTTAAACCTAACTAACCTAAGGACATCACACACATCCATGCCCGAGGCAGGATTCGAACCTGCGGCCTTAGCGGTCGCGCGGTTCCAGACTGAAGCGCCTAGAACCGCTCGGCCACAACGGCCGGCTGCGTGACGTTAAAGGAAGTTTACTTTCTGAACCCAGATAATGAATTTGCTGCTCTCTCTAGGATAACTGTAGCTGGTAAGCACGTACGACAAATGAAAGTAATATAAGGATACTGAGAACAAAACTGAGTAACCATAACCGTCAAAAGAACGGTGAAAAATATTTACGAATGGTATCCGTTAAGTTTTGCCGGTACACAACAGCTCTAAGGGCCGTTATCCGAGGGGATCGGGGTAATTTAATATTGGTCAGATGATGATTATCATAATAGAAGCCCGTCACCACCTAGAGATCGGACAAACATTGTGATTTAGATTGTAATGTTTTATTCTTAACTAAATAAAAAATCGCTGTGGTCCCGACACGTTCCCAAAATTTCTTAATGTAAGAGAATATTACCTGGTTGTGGGTCGGCAAGAACGTGTTTCATTAAAAGAAAATTTAGTGTGTATCTCAAAAACATAAATTTACTCGTCTCTCCAGAATGTTAAGACAGTGGCGGCTTTTAACTGTGACAATCTGTTGTAGTGTTCACCAAATCAAACTGACTCCGAAGACATTGGACACACTATCACTGATCTGAAGGACAAACAGTAGTACGCCCCTGACCATACTATATATAATCTCTGATCGACTTTTACATGATGTTGTATTTCTCTTTATTTCATACGTTGGCAGCATTTTGACAACATCTAACAGTTCGTGATAATGATTTTCAGTTAGTCTAACACAGCGGAAACACTAAAACCTTTATAAGTAGCTTTGTAGCGGATATATTTTAAGGTACCATATTTATGAATACAAATCTAGACAACTCTTCGGTCCTGCACAGATTTCTTTTTTCTCCCCTAATGATGCGAATTTCCTACTAAGTTCTTCAGTTAAGCTTAATTCTTATTGCATGACTGAACATTGTCACCATTAGCAGGGAAAGGGATGAATCACGAAAACTATACAAAATGACATTTTCCATCGGATAGTCGTACATGGGAAGAAAAATTAACCGAAATGTCTTAATGTTCCATAAAAAGCCACATACATTCAGGGCAATACAGTTCCAACAAGCACATGTGCTGAATGAAGTCTCACAGAATCAACAACAGCTCATTAACATAACTGAATATCACAAAGGGGTGACGACACAACTGGTACCACACTTGGCTTAGACCTGTAATTTGCATTTTAGATTACGGTGACCTACATACAATAATTGCAAGTGAAGCAACAACTTCTAAGCACGCAAGAGATACATCAGGCTACGGCACATGTACGATTAATGTAAAATGGACTCTAGAGATCTACTGTTGATCTACATGCCAGTAGGATATACGAATATGCGAGGTAGGTAGCACTGATGATAATAACATTAATATTATCTACAACTCAGATACTTAAAATACTACCATTTTATGTAGGCAAGGTACTCTCGTAAAATACACCATACGAAATACGTGAGCATTATAGAAAATATGTCTCGATCAACATGCCATAAAAGTTCAATTATGGTCATGAAAATAATGAATATACTACATAGTGTGAGTTATTACCTTGAGGGAATAAGCCTTCTACGCAATAAGTGATCGTAATTTCAGTTCCTTTTTGTACTTCAACGAATTCACGAGAAACTGTGTGGCATGGATGTAATTAAACTATTGAAACTCTGCTATGTTCGCCGTCTTTAATGAATGCTTTGTGGCTGTTTCAGATGTAGTGCAGGATCGCTTATAGTTAGAACTGCTGGCGTACTATAGCGAAGGATCTTTCTTAATGAGAAAAATACTTTACGATTACGTTGAACGAATTTCTGAACTGTGGAAAGAATACAAAACTCGAATTATCGTGCTGGGTGTTGTAACTGCAAATGATGTGCTTACTCTTATTTTTATCAAAAACTTTATACGAAATGATTGAGCAAATCAACTCCCAATACTGTAAAGTACATTCAGCCTGTTATTCCAGAAAAACACGGGAGAAATGCCGGATATCAGTAACGTCCTGCCACGATATTTCGTCGCAGAGTCTTCGCCGAAATATCGTGGCAGGACGTTACTGATATCCGGCAGTTCTCCCGTGTTTTTGTGGAACAATCAGTACGCCGGGAAAGCTTTAAACATCACACACATTCAGCCTCTTAGGCACTGAATCATCTGGCCTTGTTCGAAACTGATAACATTAGTCCCTGTGTACATAACAAATAAATTAAATTGTCTTGCCTCTGAAGCAGCAACGAAGTAATGCGATATATTCTGGTCTCTCACAAAAATATGCTCGCTACAGGCTCAGTGATGTGCAATGCTGGCTGTAATACTTTGAAATGTACATGAAATTGTTTTGGCTGATAAATTAAAACATTTGAGAAAAATCCAAGTTCTTTGAAAAACGTATGACCTGTACCAGGAGGCGGCACTGATTATGGTGAATTATGAACAATGACTTTTTTTAGCAAAATTATATTATCAGTTAAGTTTGTCTTTTCAAAAACATTTGACAACTGAAGTTACATTACTCACTAAGATTCACAAACAATGAGATTTAAACAGCAAGTGTAACCTAACCTCGTTAAACAAGTATAAATGCAAATCGTCAAATTACATATAGATCTGTTAACAAATCTTACAAGCATTGCAAAAGTAAAATATCTAACTAGCCTCTTTATCAAAACAGTTTACGTACATTCTGGGGTTACTCAACAATTACAAATTATCAGACAGCTCATCTATACTAGTGCGCTGGTAAAATAAAAATTATAATTATTTAACATCTTTACGTTGGTCGCATGAAGACTTCCATGTTCAACAATATTGACATACTTATATTAATCTAACACTTGTTGGCTTCGCACAGCACACCACAAAAATTGCCTACTCTATCATCTTTTCCTCACAGACAGCTAGCTACAACTCTACTCCAACACTTTAATAATCTCAGACCAGAAGCTGTATCTTTGGGACTGCGATATAAACCCTATCAAAGACATACATCGTTTATAAAATCACATTCGGGTGCCACATACAAATGTGCCCCAGTAGAGTCCATTCAACATTTCATTTCATTCGCCTGTGAGTGCGAATGTATGCTAGTCTTCGGTTGTTATTACACCAACTGGAAAATTTTTATTCCGTATATTGCCTGTACTATTGTTAATTTCTGTTATGACTGTACATAAAATCAGTTGTAAAAAATCTACTCTGTAATTAATGCAGTGCGATGATTCAGTTAGGCACAGTAAATAACACGTATAGTATTTTACCAACGTTGGAGATTATTTTGCTAGCACAGAAGACTGTGTGTAGTCCAGCTGGCGCGGGAATGCGGAATTGAAAGCGTACAAGCTAACTTCGGAAACATCCCGTTGTGCGGGAAATTGAAATCAACCCGCAGACTGTTTTGAAAGATAAGTTAGAGAAGGGTGGTGTTTTGGGGGACTGAGTCGATTTGGTGAATGTGGATAACCGTTTCAGTGCGAAGCGCCATCAAGAAAATATTGAATTGTTCTGTTATGAAAGGAGACCAGCATCGCTATTTACACTGCGGATGAGGACTATGTGAGAGAAGAAAACCAGTTTGCACACAAACCATGTGAAAGGTGTGGACTGTGATACAGCTACAGTGAACTGTGTTCGACTATTGAACGGTGAGTTTCAAAACCGTGGTGTAAGAGAAATAAAGACTCTAATAATTACGATAACGGTATCAGCAGATCAGCATTGTAAATAAATCGTAACAGCGGTCTGAGAGTTTTACATGTTACTCTTGGAAAACGTGAATAAGTGTGCACGCTCCGGAATAATGAAATTAGGGTGTATATTGTACTCGGATATAGCGCTTCACCAATCGTTACAACGCACAAATCGCATTCTGACATTTTCTTAAATATGAGGCATATCCGAAAAGTAGCAGACGTTTAGAAATAAAATAAATTTAATAATATGGAAGAACGTAATTTTATTATATACATTTTAAAGGTACATTCTTAAACTGTATTTCTATATAATCGCCAGTCAAATTGAAGCACTTATCATACCGTGGCATAATTATTTCAATGCCGTCTCTGTAGAAAACTGCCGCCTGTGATGGCAGCCACTGGTTTATACCGCCGTGCAGTTCGGCGTCAATATCAAAGCGTCGTGTAGCAGCCACGTCTTCATTGCTGGGAAGAGGTGGCAGACGCCCTGCGCCAAATCCGGACTTAATGGTGATGATGAAACATCTCCCGTCGAAAAACCCCTAAGAGCTCTCGGGCACAATTGGCCATGTGTGTGGACGTGCGTTGTCATGAAGAAAAGGAAACATTTGCTCTAAGTTTTCCCCGACAATTGTTTTGTGTCCTCCGCATTAACTTTGTAAGTGCTTGACAATACTCTCTGAGTTAACTGTCGTGCCACGTTGAAGGAAATCAAAATCAATCACTACCTTAGAGTCCCAAAACACAGTAGCCATGATCTTTCTTGCCGATAGCGTTTGCAAACACTTCCTTCGTTTCTTGGGGGAATTTTTGTGCCCCCACTCCATCGACTGCCTTTTTGTTTCGGAACAGACATGCTTCACTGAAGCCTCGTCCCCAGTTATGATACGATCGATAACTTTTTACCATTTGCTTCTAATCTGTTTTCTTGTGGTCTTCCGTTAGGATTATGGGAACTTACCTACCACAATATTTGCAATGACCTGGCTCCTCCGCCACAGTTTCATGCACCAAACTTCTTGAAATTTGGGGAAAATGTTGTGAAAGTTCTGTAATCTTGAAACGACGATTTTCCCAAATTTTGTCATTGATTTATATCACCAGTTCGCTAGTCACAAGGCTAGGCCCAACACGGTGATTCTCATCGTAAACACTGGTATGGCCATTTTGAAAATAAATGCACAACTGCCTCACTTACTTTTCAATCATTTGTCTTTTTCCGTACACATCAAGAAGGTCGCAATAAACTTCAATTGATTTGCAATTTTTTGCTAACAGAAACCTAATTACAGAATTCACCTCACAAGTGGCGAGATTTTCTATTCTAGCATTTGAACACGTCACTGAAAACAAAGTAGAAGAAACACAGATCACGCAGTGTCACCGATGGATGCCTACTTAGTGAAGGACCATGTTGGCACCAAGATGGCGGCGTAACCGCGCGCAGTGTCGGGATAGACGCAGTGGCGGTTTTACATATGGGCCTAGTCCCACTAGGCACGGGCCTAGAGGCGGCACGTTGAGGTGGGCGACGGTTTTTGCTCCGTACTTATTTTAACCTTTTCCGTTTTAAAATAACTGTGCTGACAAATGGCAAAAACTTTAATAAACAACAGGCTAGTTTAAATGAGTCTTAAGAACGAAATTCGACGATACAAGCTTGGAAATATGCATAGAGTACTTGGTGACCGAATGGACATTCAACGTTTTGTTTCTGTCTGGCAACATCTTCATGATTGTATAAAATACACTCCTGGAAATGGAAAAAAGAACACATTGACACCGGTGTGTCAGACCCACCATACTTGCTCCGGACACTGCGAGAGGGCTGTACAAGCAATGATCACACGCACGGCACAGCGGACACACCAGGAACCGCGGTGTTGGCCGTCGAATGGCGCTAGCTGCGCAGCATTTGTGCACCGCCGCCGTCAGTGTCAGCCAGTTTGCCGTGGCATACGGAGCTCCATCGCAGTCTTTAACACTGGTAGCATGCCGCGACAGCGTGGACGTGAACCGTATGTGCAGTTGACGGACTTTGAGCGAGGGCGTATAGTGGGCATGCGGGAGACCGGGTGGACGTACCGCCGAATTGCTCAACACGTGGGGCGTGAGGTCTCCACAGTACATCGATGTTGTCGCCAGTGGTCGGCGGAAGGTGCACGTGCCCGTCGACCTGGGACCGGACCGCAGCGACGCACGGATGCACGCCAAGACCGTAGGATCCTACGCAGTGCCGTAGGGGACCGCACCGCCACTTCCCAGCAAATTAGGGACACTGTTGCTCCTGGGGTATCGGCGAGGACCATTCGCAACCGTCTCCATGAAGCTGGGCTACGGTCCCGCACACCGTTAGGCCGTCTTCCACTCACGCCCCAACATCGTGCAGCCCGCCTCCAGTGGTGTCGCGACAGGCGTGAATGGAGGGACGAATGGAGACGTGTCGTCTTCAGCGATGAGAGTCGCTTCTGCCTTGGTGCCAATGATGGTCGTATGCGTGTTTGGCGCCGTGCAGGTGAGCGCCACAATCAGGACTGCATACGACCGAGGCACACAGGGCGAGCACCCGGCATCATGGTGTGGGGAGCGATCTCCTACACTGGCCGTACACCACTGGTGATCGTCGAGGGGACAATGAATAGTGCACGGTACATCCAAACCGTCATCGAACCCATCGTTCTACCATTCCTAGACCGGCAAGGGAACTTGCTGTTCCAACAGGACAATGCACGTCCGCATGTATCCCGTGCCACCCAACGTGCTCTAGAAGGTGTAAGTCAACTACCCTGGCCAGCAAGATCTCCGGATCTGTCCCCCATTGAGCATGTTTGGGACTGGATGAAGCGTCGTCTCACGCGATCTGCACGTCCCGCTAACGCCGGTCCAACTGAGGCGCCAGGTGGAAATGGCATGGCAAGCCGTTCCACAGGACTACATCCAGCATCTCTACGATCGTCTCCATGGGAGAATAGCAGCCTGCATTGCTGCGAAAGGTGGATATACACTGTACTAGTGGCGACATTGTGCATGCTCTGCTGCCTGTGTCTATGTGCCTGTGGTTCTGTCAGTGTGATGATGTGATGTATCTGACCCCAGGAATGTGTCAACAAAGTTTCCCCTTCCTGGGACAATGAATTCACGGTGTTCTTATTTCAATTTCCAGGAGTGTATTTTGAAGTAAACTGTCAGGACGGCAATCTACAACAAAATGTTTGAAACGTTATTGTTCCTAGACTGTTACCGGCTTCTACTTAACCCAACATTATTTTCCACGTGAAAACAGCGGGACCTCTGAAAAGCTGTCATAAACTAATGAGCAGTTTCTTAAATACTTTAACATGCGTGAGCCTCAGTTTGTAAAACCTGACTCTACTTAAATTTCTTGTAGAAATTATGAGGAAGTATCAAGTCAACCATCCATTACTGTAACTAATGCGAAAGCTCTGTGTCCTTTAATATCTGAGCTTTGATTTAATGACACTAATTTAAGAAAACATGTTGATACTGGGAAGGTTTCCATTTTTAATCATAAAATGGTTCAAATGGCTTTAAGCACTATGGGACTTAACATCTGAGGTCATCAGTCCCCTAGACTTAAAACTACTTAAACCTGACTAACCTAAGGACATCACACACATCCATGCCCGAGGCAGGATTCGAACCTGCGACCGTAACAGCAGCGTGATTTCGGACTGAGGCGCCTACAACCGCTTGGTCACAACGGCCGGCTTTTAAACACATGTTTATACGAAAGGAACATAATCATAAAATCTATTAATGTGTGAAATACATTTCACAACAGTTTAAAAAATTTATTTATTTATTTATTTAGTTACTTTTTTTGGCGAAAAAAGAAGAACAAAGCAAATTAGTTTGTCTCATTTATTGTGCTGCAGCCTGCACGATATCAAAGTTCCCACTCTATGCAATCGAATAGTACGTGGCGTTGAAAATGTTATATTAAACTTCTTAACTAAGCTTTTATCCTTTGAAGAAAGGTTATTTTTATTTTATGTTGGAGCAAAAGGGGCATTTGAGTGTTGACATAGCAGCAGTTTTCACAAAAATTACAACACACCACTTCAGCTGCCAACAAACTACTTAAACTTCGTAGTTTGTTTCCGCTGCCTACAGAAATCGCTTAAATGTTATAAGAATAAGTGGCATAAGAGTCGATCCATCACATCTCACTGCAAGAAATTACAAAAATTATTTGCTTTTTAAATTAGAAAGACGGTGTCAAGACCGTTCAGAACATATTTGCGTCCCAACTAAAATTCTTGCTGCGCGGGAAACAGAAGCCAATAAAGGGACTGTCCCGTTTTCTTTACGAGTCGAATTCCAGTTGGCAATTGTGTTTCTACTGTTCACTGACAAGAGAGAAACAGGCGACAATCAAATTAAATCATTTCTGCATTGTCGTTCTCTCATAGCACAGTTACGTCGAGTAATCCGAGTAAGTCAGTTCATCGCTCCGAGTCTAAAGGATAAATCTTTGTGCTCGTGTGCCGTATTTAAAGTAAAAAGCCTTGTGCTCATGTGCGGTGTAGTACAATTGGAACTGGACACAGTCTTTCTTTCATTTTACAATTTTTTACATTTGGTTTTGACTGTTGGTTGACGATTTTGTAAGTGCATTAACAGAAATAACAGTGAAAAAAGCAAAAGTGCAAGTCAGACATTACAAAAGGAAATAACCTTGTTGTGATGATCCTGCAGAATAGTGGGTCAATGGATCAACAATCGACAGTCACTTAAAACGTGGCATTAATCAAAATTTAAACGTTGGTTTTTCTGATTCAAGAAGATCAATGGGCGATAAAACCAGATATTTCAACTAAAATGTATATTACCGTAAACCTTTTAATGGTGAATCAACTTTCCGTGATTTTCTAGTATACTGCTGTAGAACCGGTCCTGTTCTTTGTGCACCATGTAAATTGTTCGGAGGTGAGACCGCGATTACTACTAATGGTATTGCAGATTGAAAAAATATTTCTAATATTTCATTTCATCATGAGAATTCACTTGAACACAAAAAATTTCAGCTATCACTCTTAACAATAAAAATTCACTTGGAACAATAGATAGCCATTTCGAGTCATATGTCGAAACAGAAAAAATGTACTGGCACAGTTTGTAGTAGTGAAGAAGCTAACAAGTCGTGCACTTGTGGTGCATAATGGTCAATTTATGATGTCTCTTGAAATTATAACCGATTTTGATCCTTTTCCCGCAGAGCACATTGAACGATATGGAAATCCACGGCAGGGACAAACAAGTTACCTTTCTTCAACAATCTGTGATGAAATAATAGAGCTTCTTTCTGAACGAATAAAAAGAATTATCATAAGTGAAATAAAACAGGCCAAATATTTCTCTATGATAGTAGATTCTATTGTGGACATTTCACATATTGATCAATTATACTTAATATTAAGATATGTGAACGAGAATGGTGAACCTGTTGAACGTTTCCTTCTGTTTTTATAATAAACCCGGGACACAAGTCTGAAAACTTAGCTGAGGCCGTACTAAAAGTCCTGTCAACAAATTGCACTGATATTACTGACTGTAGAGGCCAGTCATATGACAACGCAAGCAATATGTCAGGAACCTACACTGGTTTGCAAGCACGCGTTAAAGAACGAAATCCGAAAGCGCAATATGGGCCTTGTCCAGCATAATCTTCGAATTTAGTCGGCACTAGTGCTGCAAGCTGTTGTTGGGAAGAAAGTTCATTTTTCAATGTAGTGCAAAACCTTTATAATTTTTTCACTGCTTCTACACAGCGCTGGAATAACTTCTTTCTTTAATAAAACCAGGAAGCAAAACGGTAAAAAGTTTATCAAAAACACGTTCGTCAGCAAGAGAGGAAGCGTGTGTAAGTCTGTATGAAAACTGGGAGGGCGCTATCAATGCCCTCACACATATTGCCAATAATACATTTGAAAACTCACTTGTGCGAATTGAAGCTTCAGGTTTATTGAATCAACTCAGCAGACTAGAAACAGCATTCATGATGACAGTTTGGAAGGACATACTCCAAAGATTTAATAGTGTAAATCTGAATTTGCGAAGTGTAAATATTGATACTAAAATAGTGTATGAATTACATGAATCACTTGTAGGATTTATTTCATTTATTCGTGGCATGTTCAACTATTATGACAATAAATCCATGGAGATTGTGACTGATATAGACTATGAATGCACCTACAAAGATGATGAAAATGCAAACTTCATGATGACGAAGAAGCGGACTCCGAAGAAGTTCTTCTGACTGGAAGGGAAAAATTTAGAGTCGAAACACTTCTCCCATTACTCGACAACTTGTACGCCGAATTAGTGAGGAGGAAGGAAAGCTCTGTTGGACTCCTTCACAGTTTTCAGTAACCTTAAGAACCGTTCACCTAACGATATTTCTGAACGTACAGCAAAAGTCCAAACATCATATGTCACAGATTTAGAGCCTTCCTTTCCTAGTGAATGAGTACATTTCGAGGAACTTTTGAAATGTTCCGAGATTAGTGATATACAGTGGAAATGAGTAAATGTTTACGAAAAGAGAGGTTACAGTCTGTGTTTCCGAATGTTGAGATTACTCTTAGATTATTTATATCCATGCAACTTGCAAATTGTTCAGCTGAACGCTCGGTTTCGGCTCTTAAAAGACAGAAATCGTATCTACGTTCTACAAAGTCTGAGAAGAGATTGAACGCCTTTTCCATTCTTCACATCGAAGCCGACCTCGTAACTGATAACCATCTGAACGACGAAGATATGATCAACGAGTTTTCTGCCTCTAATCCAGGCGCAAACTTTGCTGACTGGTGAGCTTGTTCATTTATTCACATTAGTTTCAAAAATTTAAGATTATAATGTGACTTTTATTATAATTTAGAGCACATTCATTGGGTTTACAAACTAGGTACTACCTGTTTATTTTACGATTGCCGATGGCACAACACGGAACTAAACCTCGTTTACGTGCAGACGTGACCGAAGGCGCCCAACAATTCTAAACACTACCTAGACCGCTCGGCACTGTATAGTCAAGTCATACTGATACTGTAGTATATTAACAACTGATGCGTTTTCTTGGCGTCTGCTGAAATGTATACCTTATTGGAGAGAAAGCTCAAATGAAAAAGTATTAATAAATAATGTAGTTCAGTTCTGTCGATAAATACACTACTGGCCATTAAAATTGCTACACCACGAAGATGACGTGCTACAGACGCGAAATTTAACCGACAGGAAGAAGATACTGTGATATGCAAATGATTAGCTTTTCAGAGCATTCACACAAAGTTGCCGCCGGCAGCGACACATACAACGTGCTGACATGAGGAAAGCTTTCAACCGATTTCTCATACACAAACAGCAGTTGACAGGCGTTTCCTGGTGAAACGTTGTTGTGACGCCTCGTGTAAGGAGGAGAAATGCGTACCATCACGTTTCCGACTTTGATAAAGGTCGGATTGTAGCCTATCGCGATTGCGATGTATCGTATCGCGACATTGCTGCTCGCGTTGGTCGAGATCCGATGACTGTTAGCAGAATGTGGAATCGGTGGGTTCAGGAGGGTAATACGGAACGCCGAGCTGGATCCCAACGGCCTCGTATCACTAGCAGTCGATGGCTGTAACGGATCGCGCAGCCACGTCTCGATCCCTGAGTCAACAGATGGGGACGTTTGCAAGACAACAACCATCGGCACGAACAGTTCGACGTCGTTTGCAGCAGCTTGGACAATCAGCTCGGAGACCATGGCTGCGGTTATCCTTGACGCTGCATCACAGACAGGAGCGCCTGCGATGGTGTACTCAACGACGAACCTGGGTGCACGAATGGCAAAACGTTATTTTTTCGGATGAATCCAGGTTCTGTTTACAGCATCATGATGGTTGCATCCGTGTTTGGCAACATCGTGGTGAACGCACATTGGAAGCGTGTATTCGTCATCGCCATATTGGCGTATCGCCCGGCGTGGTGGTATGGGGTGCCATTGGTTAGACGTCTCGGTCACCTTTTGTTCGCATTGACGGCACTTTGAACAGTGGACGTTACATTTCAGATGTGTTACGACCCGTGGCTCTATCTTTCATTCGATCCCTGCGGAACCCTACATTTCAGCAGGATAATGCTTGACCGCATGTTGCAGTACCTGTACGGGCCTTTCTGGATACAGAAAATGTTCGACTGTTGCCCTGGCCAGCACATTCTCCAGATTTCTCGCCAATTGAAAACGTCTGGTCAATGGTGGCCGAGCAACTGGCTCGTCACAATACGCCAGTCTCTACACTGTGGTATCGTGCTGAAGCTGCATGGGCAGCTGTACCTGTACACGCCATCCAAGCTCTGTTTGAGTCAATGCCCAGGCGTATCAAGGCCGTTATTACGGCCAGAGGTGGTTGTTCTGGGTACTGATTTCTCAGGACCTATGCATTCAAATTGCGTGAAAATGTAATTACATGTCAGTTCTAGTATAATATATTTGTCCAATGAATACCCGTTTATCATCTGCATTTCTTCTTGGTGCAGCAATTTTAATGGCCAGTAGTGTACGTAAAAGCTTTGCTAATGTCAGAAAGAGCTATTGTGAGAGCAGTAGCTGCAGCACAAAACAGTTCAGCCCTTACACTGATTACACGTATTGTGTACGCTTATTATGCAGCATCTAGCTACACAGACCCTAATGCTTTACACGTTAACTATTAGATTATAAAACAAATTTGATATTTCCGCACTAGTTTGTTCAAGTATGTTCAAATGGGTGAGAATTCCTAAGAGACCAAACAGCTTAGGTCATCGGTCCCCAGACTTACACACTACTTATGCTTAGAACAACACACATACCCATGGCCGTGGGAGGACTCGAACCTCCGGCGGGAACGGCCGCGCAGTCCGCGATATGACGCGTCAAACCGCGCGGCCACTTGCCTGTAAAATTATGTAAAAGCAAATCCAGATCTTTGTTCGTCTGTATTTAGTTATTAGTTCGCGCACCGAAATCTCTATTTCATTTTCATTTCTTACGCTATCCTATAGATTCACGTATTAATACCGAACGTGTTTTTCTTTTATCTGCTACACATTCAAGTTATTAGATCGTAAAACGAGAGTTTAATTTTAATTTTGAACGCATCTCTGTAAAAGTACGTATTAATTTCTAATGTATGACACGTTCACTTCAATTTTCAAATCTTAACATAACTTTTTTGTTTTCATTTTCAACGGTTTCTTGTAAAAGAACATTTTAAAAGTAAACGTATAACAAAAATACGTTGTCTCCTACACGCTGTGCTGAATGTTTAGGCAATAAGAGAAAAATTATTTTCCTTATGTTCGTTTCTGTTGTCTTTCGACAGAAGAATGTGTTAACACACTGCAGTTTTAAGTTTGTTCTGTCAGCTGCCGTACGCCAAGTACAGTTCAGGAACGACATTGCATTTTGATTGAGCGCGTCTAGACCGGTGACAAGTCTTTCAGAACAACGAATAGCAGTGTATGGAAACAGCTCACAGCGCTCCCATTCAAAACGGTAATTGTGAAGTGATCGGGTAATATTTATTGCTTAAAACATGTTTTTTTTTGGGGGGGGGGGAGGGGGTGCGCATGTAATATCGTGTGCCTAGGTGCGCAAAATTTTTAACTCTGCTACTGGATGGACCAAAAGTCTGTTACTTTCTCGATAGCCTTAGTATCCTGGAGGAGAAATGAGTTTTATAGCATTAATTTAGAACTAATTATTTTTCACAAGCAACTAAATTTACTATAACAAGAAGTAGTCGCCACTGTCGTTGACCACCATATTTTTCGGTCCCAAAAGACGAGAAATTAAATACCTGAAATACGTTGCCTATCAGCTTTTCCTTCAATTGCTCTTCAAATATTGACACACACACACACACACACACACACACACACACACACACACACACACACACACACCTGTAGTTTATGCTCTAACTCTATGGGGAGAATATGATAATTACTGGAAACAACAATATGGTAGCAGATCAGAAGAACAAAAAGTTCTACATTCTACCAACAGATAAATTTACGTAATGACTGCCATTCACTGGAATAACGAGTCAAAATGTCTGTCGTCTAGTTGTAAAGGACATGCCTGGAAACCGAAAGATTTCGAGATGTTGTCACACCACCGAATATTTCAGTCTGCGTTCAACCTAACTTCGCTTCTCAGTCATGTGAAGATTCATCAGGATCTAGAAGTGGTGAGAACTGCACGTTGGACACCCTTTCACTGGTAGGTAGCTAGTGACCGAAGCGGCCTCCAGTTGAAATGAAATACTTGTACTAGGACGCAAAGCCACAACGAATTATTACTAAGCCTCAAAAGTCTTCAGATAGGGTCAGTAGCTAACGAGTACCTGGAATATGAGTTTTATAATTCAAAATATATCGTTTTCATCTCAGGGAGACGAAGGAAGTAACTTTTTGGAATTCTTTGTACCCAACTAAGCAACACGTCTTAATTTATTTAAGGTTTTATTTTCTTCTTTTCGTCGAAGATCCTTTACATCCGTTCACTGTGTTTCTTTTCACATTCTTATGACCATCTTAAATTTTATTGGATAGCCTTCTTAGCTAATTTTTTCCTTCTTTTCCTCATCATATCTCTTTACAAATCCGCTGCGTTTCTTTTTATGTTGTTCTGTTGATTCTGAATTTTGTCGGATAACGCTCTGAGCATATTTGTGTTTGTGGATTGGGCTCATAAATTTCGTTCTATCTAGAATTGTTTCTTCATGAATGCCCATTACTTTTAGGTCTACCCCACTTGTGGCTTTTTATCGATGAGGCCATGTCTATAATTTTTGATATATGCCTGTTGCTGTCCATTCAATATCGGTAGACTTAAAACGGAAATCGCTGTTTCCTTATGGAAACTGTGATTCTTTTCCTGTAACATGGAAGATCTCCTGTGGCTTGTTTTCCATCCAGATTTCATTCCCGCATTCTAGTCAACAGATTTTCCTATGAATTGGCCTCATCTGTTTTTCAGTGTTTTTTATTTAGTATTTGCAGTTACATACGCGTATGGAGATACTGTTTTAACGATTTCAGTAAGGTGTCTTTGGTCATACAGACGGTCTGTGGTCATACAGACGGTTACATCTCTACCAAATGGATTTGTATGCTCTCCGTAGTTTCGAAATTCTGTGTTTGTTAAATCTGTAATAGTATGCTTAGGGAAGATATGTACATGCCATATAATCTAGTGTAATGGATATAATAATGGTCTCTATCCTCTATTGACAGTGGACAGAGAGCAGCATCGCCGGCCGTTGTGGCCGGTCTGGAATCGCGTGATCGCTACGGTCGCAGGTTCGAATCCTGCCTCGGGCATGGATGTGTGTGATGTCCTTAGGTTAGTTATGTTTAAGTAGTTGTAAGTTCTAGGGGACTGATGACCTCTGATGTTAAGTCCCATAGTGCTCAGAGCCATGTTTTAGAGCAGCATCCACTGGACCCTTATCATTTGCGCCATGCCCTCAATCATTCTGCAAATTTATGTCGGAGCATTCGACCTGATCGGAATGAAACATACGCAGCACTCAACATTACTGCCTTGAATTCCAGGACATGGATACAACAATTGCAGAGCACCAAATTACTGATTATTCTCTCAAGGGCGTAAGATAAAAGAAGCTCAAAGCTGAAAGCCAGTTCGCATTTTATGGAATGGACTCATGAGAATATTGCGCAAAACCTCATTCCACATCTCATTTCATTCAACCGTCATTCATACCACTGCACGAGGAATTTCTGACAGAAATAAAAATAACTCCTGCTGAGTTTTGAACCATCGGGGCTTTTAATTTACTCGGCGCAGGAGCAACAGCAGGACTCTGCAGAATTTAATACCGACGCGAAGTCCAATAAATCGTAATTAAGGTATTCGGCCGCACGATAGCAGTTAATTTAGTTTTTAAACAGCACGTGAAACGAGGGAGGAACAGGGAGAAAAGCCGAGTACAGAGCACGGTAGTGCTTCTGTCGGAGACGAACACAGAGAGAGAGAGAGCGAGAGTGGAAGGGAGGAAATAGAGGGGCGAAGTACAGGGGGCAGCGTCTATCGTTTATACGGCGAAGCCGGCCGCCAGGAATTTAATTAATGCAGTCCGCTAGTCGCAGGCAGTTTTGAACTCGGCGGCGCGGCGGAGCAGTCGTCCTGGGCCGTAAGGCGTGTGGCCGGCCCGCCAGGGGCGGGGTTTTGAAGGTGGCGCCGCCGACGGCGTTGCTCGCAGGCGGGGAGCGCTGGCCTGCCATTGTACGGCGCTCCGTGCTGTCAGGAATCCGCAATAAAGTGCCCCGCCACAGGGACTCCGAGGTTAGCCGAACGCGGACAGCGATCGAGCATCGCACGTACTCTGCCAGACTTCAGGGCTTCGGCAGTCATTCCACGCTTTGTCCAAATTTCTCTAAAATGAACAGTTGTCCGCCCGGTTCTATTCTGTCTCCCACCATTTTCCATCTTGTGCTAATCCTTGCATCTCAGTATACATTGAGGTGTCAAAAGTCATGGGATACATATCTCCTTTTACCGTAAAGCAGCAACTAGACGTGACATGGGCTCAACATATCATTGGAAATACCTTGCAGAAATACTAAGACATACTGCCTCTATAGTCGTCCATAATTGCCCAAGTGTTGTCAGTACAGGATTTGTGAACGAAATGACCTCTATTATGCGCAAGGAATGTTCGATGATATACAGGATGTTACAAAAAGGTACGGCCAAACTTTCAGGAAACATTCCTCACACACAAATAAAGAAAAGATGTTACGTGGACATGTGTCCGGAAACGCTTAATTTCCATGTTAGAGCTCATTTTAGTTTCGTCAGTATGTACTGTACTTCCTCGACTGGCACAATTGAAGGAAGGTAATGTTGACTTCGGTGCTTGTGGTGACACGCGACTCATTGCTCTACAGTGCTAGCATCAAGCACATCAGTACGTAGCATCAACACGTTAGTGTTCATCAAAGAACGTGGTTTTGCAGTCAGTGCAATGTTTACACATGCGGAGTTGGCAGATGCCCATTTGATGTATGGATTAGCACGGGGCAATAGCCGTGGCGCGGTACGTTTGTATCGAGACAGATTTCCAGAACGAAGGTGTCCCGACAGGAAGACGTTCGAAGCAATTGATCGACGTCTTAGGGAGCACGGAACATTCCAGCCTATGACTCGCGACTGGGGAAGACCTAGAACGACGAGGACACCTCCAATGGACGAGGCAATTCTTCGAGCGGTTGACGATAACCCTAATGTCAGCGTCAGAGAAGTTGCTGCTGTACAAGGTAACGTTGACCACGTCACTGTATGGAGAGTGCTACGAGAGAACCAGTTGTTTCCGTACCATGTGCAGCGTGTGCAGGCACTATCAGTAGCTGATTGGCCTCCACGGGTACACTTCTGCGAATGGTTCATCCAACAATGTGTCAATCCTCATTTCAGTGCAAATGTTCTCCCTACGGATGAGGCTTCATTCCAACGTGATCAAATTGTAAATTTTCACACTCAACATGTGTGGGCTGACGAGAATCCGCACGCAATTGTGCAATCACGTCATCAACACAGATTTTCTGTGAACGTTTGGGCAGGCATTCTTGGTGATGTCTTGATTGGGCCCCATGTTCTTCCACCTACACTCAATGGAGCACGTTATCATGATTTCATACGGGATACTCTACCTGTGCTGCTAGAACACGTGCCTTTACAAGTACGACACAACATGTGGTTCATGCACGATGGAGCTCCTGCACATTTCAGTCGAAGTGTTCGTGCGCTTCTCAACAACAGATTCGGTGACCGATGGAGTGGTAGAGGCAGACCAATTCCATGGCCTCCACGCTCTCCTGACCTCAACCCTCTTGACTTTCATTTATGGGGGCATTTGAAAGCTCTTGTCTACGCAACCCCGGTACCAAATGTAGAGACTCTTCGTGCTCGTATTGCGGACGGCTGTGATACAATACGCCATTCTCCAGGGCTGCATCAACGAATCAGGGATTCCATGCGCCGGAGGGTGGATGCATGTATCCTCGCTAACGGGGGACGTTTTGAACATTTTCTGTAACAAAGTGTTTGAAGTCACGCTGGAACGTTCTGTTGCTGTATGTTTACAATCCATGAGTAATGTGATTTGGAGGGAAGTAATAAAATGAGCTCTGGCATGTAAAGTAAGTGTTTCCGGACACATGTCCACATAACATATTTTCTTTCTTTGTGTGTGAGGAATGTTTCCTGAAAGTTTGGCCGTACCTTTTTGTAACATCCTGTACATGACGGGCGATCTGGGCGGCCAGATCGTTCGCTCGAATTGTCCAGAATGTTCTTGAAACGAATCGCGAACGATTGCGGCCCAGTGATAAGATATCGCTGTTCGGTAACGTCTACCCCATTAATGACTGCAGATGGTTTCCAAGTAGCCGAACGTAACAATTCCCAGTCAGTGGTGTGTTAGGTTTGATCGGGGGACCCAGTCCGTTCCATATAAACGTAGCCCACACCATAATGAAGCCACAACCAGCTTGCATAGTGCCTTATTGACAATATGAGCCCACAGCTTCACTCTCTGACCCAGACTCGAACCCTACCATCAGCTCATACCAATTAAATCGGGACTCATCTGACCATGAGACGTTTTCCATTAGACAAGGGGTCAACTCATACATACTATGTGATCAAAAGTATCCGAACACCCTCCAAAAACACAGGTTTTTCGTATTAGGTCCATTCTGCTGCCACATACTTACTGCCAGGTACTCCATATCAGCGATCTCAGTAGTCGTTAGACGTCGTGAGAGAGCAGAATGGGGCGCTCCGCGGTACTCACGGGCTTCAAACGTGGTCAGGTGACTGGGTGTCACTTGTGTCATACGTCTGTACGCGAGATTCACACACTCCTAAACATCGCTTGGTCCATTGTTTCCGATGGGATAGTGAAGTAGAAAGGGACACGTACGGCACAAAAGCGTACAGGCCGACCTCGTCTGTTGACTCACAGAGACCGCCGACAGTTGAGGAGGCTCGTAATGTGTAAAAGGCAGACATCTATTCTGACCATCACACAGGAATTCCAAACTGCATCAGGATCCACTGCAAGTACTATGACAGTTAGGCCGGAGGTGAGAAAACTTGGATTTCATAGTCGAGCGCTGCTCATAAGCCACACATCACGCCGGTAATGCCAAACGACGCCGGCCGGTGTGGCCGTGCGGTTCTAGGCGCTACAGTCTATAACCGAGCTACCGCTACGGTCGCAGGTTCGAATCCTGCCTCGGGCATGGATGTGTGATGTCCTTAGGTCAGTTAGGTTTAATTAGTTCTAAGTTCTAGGCGATTGATGACCTCAGACGATAAGTCGCATAGTGCTCGGAGCCATTTGAACCACTTGAGCTAAACGACGCCTCGCTTGGTGTAAGGAGCGTAAACATTGAACGATTGAGCAGTGGAAAAACGTTGTGTGGAGTGACAAATCACGGTACACAATGTGACGATCCGATGGCAGGATGTGGGTACTGCGAATGCCTACAGTAAAATTCGGAGGCAGTGGTGTTGTGATATGATCGTGTTTTTCATGGAGGAGGCTTGCACCGCTTCTTGTTTTGCGTGGCACTATCACAGCACAGGCGATCATTGATGTTCGAAGAACCTTCTTCATTCCCACTGTTGAAGTGCAGTTCAGGGAGGGCGACTGCATATTTCAACACGATTGAGCACGGCCTCCGGCGGAGTGGTTACACGACAATGACATCCCAGTAATGGCCTGACCTGCCCAGAGTCCTGAGCTGAATCCTACAGAACACCTTTGGGATGTTTTGGAACGCCGACTCCGTGCCAGGCCTCACCGACCGACATCGAAACCTCTCTTCAATGCAGCACTCCGTGAAGAATGGTCTGCCATTCCAGCACCTGAGTGAACATACGCCTGCGAGAGTGCAAACTTTTATCAAGGCTAAGGGTGGACCAACACCATATTGAATTCCAGCATTACCGATGGAGGGCGCCACGAACTTGCAAGTCATGTTCAGTCTGGTGTCCGGATACTTTTGATCACATAGTGCGCGCACGCATTGCTCACGTGCGCGGCGCAGGAAGCAGGCGTCAGGTTTAAGAGCGAGAGAGAGATGAAGCATACCGACGCTGTTCACTGCGCCGTCTGTATTTTACACTCTCTCCAAAGGGAAATATAAGTGCGGAATCGATATGGTTTATTCACAGATGACCAACAAAGTAAAGTTACTCGCAAGATGTTGAGAGGATAAAGACGGTGAATTTTGTCGCGCAGTAAAGTTTTGTTTTTAGTGAGAGAAGTCGTGTTTTAGGAAGAAGTAAGTAGCAGCTATCTTGGAGTCGCAGAATTGTCATTTACACAGTTAAGTAGGCGATAACGTCGTGTCAACGATGCGCCATGCACTATATCTTCATAAAGGAAAAGTACTTCAGAAAATACAATGGGAAAACAAAGAAGGCTCAAGGTTTTGAACAGAGATTTCCGCTTACTGGCGTTTAGCTGCGGGCTAGACGCGGTTCGCGTCTGACGTTGCCTGATCAGCTGTCGTCAGAGAGCACGGAACACTGTTCTCGTGAACTCTTCTTCGAGATGGAAGATCAAAGTGTGGGCTGAATAGTTTTGTGTTAGGATACGCCCGGGCAATAGACTGCAAAAGGCGTTGTTCGGTTGAAAGTTGTCAGATGAAAGTGGATAGGACGGACTATGTCGCGAAACGGAAAAGTGAAGAAACGACACAGACAGCTAAGGGACCGCGCGGGTGCCAACCGCGTCACGTAAGGTACGTGCCCTTGCGGGTGGTGTATGACTCTTCATGTGTTGAGAGAGGAAAAATGAAAGTGGGTAGGATGGACTATGTCGCGAAACGGAAAAGTGAAGAAACGACACAGACAGCTAAGGGACCGCGCGGGTGCCAGCCGCGTAACGTAAGGTACGTGCCCTTGCGGGTGGTGCATGAATTTTCATGTGTTGTGTTGAGAGAGGAAAGATTAAAGTGGGTAGGATGGACTATGTCGCGAAACGGAAAAGTGAAGGAACGACACAGACAGCTAAGGGTCCGCGCGGGAGCCAACCGCGTCACGTAAGGTACGTGCCCTTGCGGGTGGTGCATGATTCTTCGAGGGTTGTTCTGTTGATAGTAGAAAGATGAAAGTGGTTAGGATGGACTATGCCGCGAAAATGAAAAGTGAAGAAACGACACAGACAGCTAAGGGTTCGCGCGGGAGCCAACCGCCACCCGCAAGGGCACGTACCTTACGTGACGCGGTTGGCACCCGCGCGGTCCCTTAGCTGTCTGTGTCGTTTCTTCACTTTTCCGTTTCGCGACATAGTCCGTCCTATCCACTTTCATCTGACAACTTTCAACCGAACAACGCCTTTTGCAGTCTATTGCCCGGGCGTATCCTAACACAAAACTATTCAGCCCACACTTTGATCTTCCATCTCGAAGAAGAGTTCACGAGAACAGTGTTCCGTGCTCTCTGACGACAGCTGATCAGGCAACGTCAGACGCGAACCGCGTCTAGCCCGCAGCTAAACGCCAGTAAGCGGAAATCTCTGTTCAAAACCTTGAGCCTTCTTTGTTTTCCCATTGTATTTTCTGCGCGCAGGCTGCCGGCAGGAAGGGTGAATTTGACATCATACTAGGGAATGACTTCCTGCACCGTTATCAGGGGATAGTGGATTATCGAACGCGAACTGTGCAGTTCGGCGAAGCAATTCACCGATTTGGCAGTGCGCACCCCCGTCAGACGCGAGGGAGCTGTGAAAGGCGCCGTTCACAGTCTCCCATAAAACCGCAGATGTGGGCGATAGAAACCACTGACCCTGTGAGGATAAAAGGCGGAAGTGGAAAGATTCTCTGGATAGATGTCAAAAATCAAGAACACCCCAAGACAGACATTCTGGTTGACCTGCTCACCCAGAATGATGTTTTAGATCGTCAGTCAGTACATATAAAGAGAAGTATCTGCCGACCGGAGAGGAGACAGAAGGGTTCTGCGATACCAGTAAGTATAGATAATTTTGGTGTAAAAGATGTTGTGATACCGAAGGGTACTATTGTTGCCAGTGGTCAGGAAATTTTTGAGGAAACAAGAGGAGCTGAGAAGCAGCGAGATAAAGATGACAAAGTAAGGAGAAGAAAGAAATGTTCACTTAGAGAAGCGCGTGAACAAGGTGCCCTTCATCGGTGCTGACTTCCTGTTACTAAACCGTGGGACGAAAGAATTTACAGGCAGCTAACACTGCCGGCCGTGGCTTGGCCGCAATGGAAAAATGAAGTTACCGGTTTGAGGCTCATGTAATAAAGTAAAATCCCTTATTGTCTGGCTCATCCTTTACAGTACAATCAAGGGCCCAGAAGAGGCTTTGCAGGCGATGTCATGCTATTAGCAAAGGCATTCGTTTCGGTCGTCAGCTGCCACAGCCTATTAATGTCAAATTTCGCTCCACTGACCTAACAGATGCGTTCATTGTACTTGCCATTGATTTCTGCGGTTATTTCAAGTAGTGTTGCTTGTCTGTTAGCACTGACAAACCTAAGCAAACGCCGCTGCTGTCGGTCGTTAAGTGAACGCCGTCGGCCACTGGGCTGTCGGTGGTGAAAGGTAATGCCTGAAATTTGGTATTCTCGGCACACTCTTGACACAGTGGAGCTAGGAATGTGGAATTCCCTAACTATTTACGAAATTAAATGTCGCATGCGTCTGTCTTTAGCAACCATTCTGCGTTCAAAGCCTGTCAATTGCCGTCTTGCGGCCATAATCGCGTCTTCACACGAATCACCTGTGTACTGAAAGACAGCTCCGACAATGCGCTGTCCTTTTGTATCTCGTATACGTGATACTACGGCCAACTGTATGTGTGCGTTGACTATCCCACGACTTCAGTCACCTCGCTGCAACTGTTGAACTGAATAAACTCTCTATAGTCTGGTTTACGTTCTTCTAATCTCTGTTCCCGACATCTACCTTTACAACTTACTGCGCGAGAAACCTCTTATTGTTTGGCGGAGGGTAATTCTGCTGCTTCTTTCTTTTTATGCATTTCCTATTCCATTCGTGAATGGTGTGCGGGAAAAAGTATTGTCGGTAACCATCCGCATGAGCTCTGATTTATTTCATTTTTCAGTGCCAAAACGATTCTAAATAGTCACAATAAACTGTCAAATTCTTTGTTGAAGCTGACTTTCATTGTTATATTTCAGCACGTGTCAGTTTCGGCCAGTGGTCATTTTCGAATACGTCTAATAACAATGCTTATAAAGAAGAAGACCAACCACTTTTTTGACGTTGCTTCACTTTGCATGTTTAACTGCCATTACACTATGTTACTGGTACGTCGATTAAATGTGTCTCATATTTAAAAACAGATTAGATTGCGATGTGGAACAGAGTTTCCCCCCCACCCCCTTTCTCCGGCCCCTCATCACCCCCCCGCACACACATACTCTCTCTCTCTCTCTCTCTCTCTCTCTCTATATATATATATATATATATATATATATATATATATATACTCCTGGAAATTGAAATAAGAACACCGTGAATTCATTGTCCCAGGAAGGGGAAACTTTATTGACACATTCGTGGGGTCAGATACATCACATGATCACACTGACAGAACCACAGGCACATAGACACAGGCAACAGAGCATGCACAATGTCGGCACTAGTACAGTGTATATCCACCTTTCGCAGCAATGCAGGCTGCTGTTCTCCCATGGAGACGATCGTAGAGATGCTGGATGTAGTCCTGTGGAACGGCTTGCCATGCCATTTCCACCTGGCGCCTCAGTTGGACCAGCGTTCGTGCTGGACGTGCAGACCGCGTGAGACGACGCTTCATCCAGTCCCAAACATGCTCAATGGGGGACAGATCCGGAGATCTTGCTGGTCAGGGTAGTTGACTTACACCTTCTAGAGCACGTTGGGTGGCACGGGATACACGCGAACGTGCATTGTCCTGTTGGAACAGCAAGTTCCCTTGCCGGTCTAGGAATGGTAGAACGATGGGTTCGATGACGGTTTGGATGTACCGTGCACTATTCAGTGTCCCCTCGACGATCACCAGTGGTGTACGGCCAGTGTAGGAGATCGCTCCCCACACCATGATACCGGGTGTTGGCCCTGTGTGCCTCGGTCGTATGCAGTCCTGATTGTGGCGCTCACCTGCACGGCGCCAAACACGCATACGACCATCATTGGCACCAAGGCAGAAGCGACTCTCATCGCTGAAGACGACACGTCTCCATTCGTCCCTCCATTCACGCCTGTCGCGACACCACTGGAGGCGGGCTGCACGATGTTGGGGCGTGAGCGGAAGACGGCCTAACGGTGTGCGGGACCGTAGCCCAGCTTCATGGAGACGGTTGCGAATGGTCCTCGCCGATACCCCAGGAGCAACAGTGTCCCTAATTTGCTGGGAAGTGGCGGTGCGGTCCCCTACGGCACTGCGTAGGATCCTACGGTCTTGGCGTGCATCCGTGCGTCGCTGCGGTCCGGTCCCAGGTCGACGGGCACGTGCACCTTCCGCCGACCACTGGCGACAACATCGATGTACTGTGGAGACCTCAGGCCCCACGTGTTGAGCAATTCGGCGGTACGTCCACCCGGCCTCCCGCATGCCCACTATACGCCCTCGCTCAAAGTCCGTCAACTGCACATACGGTTCACGTCCACGCTGTCGCGGCATGCTACCAGTGTTAAAGACTGCGATGGAGCTCCGTATGCCACGGCAAACTGGCTGACACTGACGGCGGAAGTACACAAATGCTGCGCAGCTAGCGCCATTCGACGGCCAACACCGCGGTTCCTGGTGTGTCCGCTGTGCCGTGCGTGTGATCATTGCTTGTACAGCCCTCTCGCAGTGTCCGGAGCAAGTATGGTGGGTCTGACACACCGGTGTCAATGTGTTCTTTTTTCCATTTCCAGGAGTATATATATATATATATATATATATATATATATATATATATATATATATATATATATGTTTCGATATACCTATTGCTGTCTGAGGACAGTGTACTGAACACTATTATATCAGTATTTACATCACAATTACAGCTACTGAAAGACATATGTTTTTACGTTTGTTAGCACTGCTAAGTAGATGTGGCAAGAGCAAGCCATTAATGCTTATTTTCCCCTACGCAGCTTATCAGCTATTGAAGCGTGGAAGCGTGGACGCCAAATCGTAAGTGTGTACTGACACGAGTGGACCCATTAGTGGTGCAGCTATGGCCATAACGAAAAGATCAGGTCGTGAAGTTTGTGACGTGTTCGTGGGAAGACTATTCGATGCAAAGAAAAAACATCCAAAACACTCACGTGTGTACATATTACCACATATAAAAATTTCAGTGGTTTAAATGAGTTCACAATTGCGAATGAGGATAACCATCAGTTGTAGAATGGAATGACGCCAAATTTGTGCCTGACTGGGACTCGAACCTGGGTTTCCTACTTACCAGGAGCGGTGCCTTACCTTGGCTATCCGCGCACGACCCAGTGCTCGCCGCAAACTTCCATAAGTCGTAACCACGCGTCTACGACCTGTACTCGTACGTCCATTATGTATATTCCCGTACAGGTCAGACGCTGTACTTGAAAGTCGCTTGCCCGGTATCGCAGATAAATACGATACAGCCGTGCCTATGTTTTTCTGAGTGTCACCGCAGTGCCTGTTCCTTTGGACATGCATGCGTGTTCAGAGGAACTTTGCAACGTAATCACAACAACACCAGCACTGCAACATCGTAAATATCAGTATTTATACCTGTTACAACTGATATACGTAAATGAGTTGCTGTTAACAAGAGGCTTGTAAGTTCTTGCTTAATTTATTCAGCAGCACAACGTGTCCTTTTCTTTCCATGGACGTAAACAACAGTCAGTGGTCGAAGAATATGTTTAGAAAATGGTTCTGAGCACTATGGAACTCACCTGCTGAGGTCATTAGTCAGAATATGTTTAGACAGCGACATTTTGCAGAGAGTTAATGTATGGCAGCGGAGAGAGGTGCAGATTTCTGACGGCAGTATTATCTGCCTTATGTGCCTTGTCATTATTCTTAATGAAAACAATTATGGACAATCAGTTGAAATTGATTACACTGCCATTAATATTGCTATCAATATGATACTTGTCACTACTGCATAAAATATATTGAGGTTTTTTTAAAAAAAAGTGCCAGTTAAAAAGTGGACCCTCCTGGTCATCAGAAGGTACGATTCTTAAAATATTCAGAATATTGTCAGCAGTACAATAAACTACAATGACCGTTCGTATTTAAAACATAATGTGGTTTCGTAACAACGAAAGATTCATGATGGTGAAAGCAACCGCTCGTCTTCTTTGGCTAATATCGTACCTAATATTTGACAAAAATTGTGCAAAGACATCATGTTAAGCAAATCCGTCTACTCATTCGATACTTGCGACGGTTGTTTTTCCAGATGCTCATATATTTCTCTCTCCTCCAAAACGTTCACGGTTCTTTCTGTATCAACTCTATATAAAAATTTTAATCTTTGCATTTTAAAAGAATAAAAACGGGAAGAGGCACAACAAACTTGTTAGCCCATATAGAAGAAAACATACCTTTACAATGAACTTGGGATGATAATTGAACCCGTAATTTTGTGGTTGCTTCAAGGTGAAACACTGATACTGACCACACAGGAAATTCATCAACTTATGACCTTTCGGCCTCGCTGTCAGTACGACCGTCTCCTTCACCTGCGTCGTCTTTGCTACAGACACCAAGACCGATGTATGCCACAGCCTCAATACCACATCTTCTCCTACCTCCATTAACGCACATCTCTCTTTGAAAACCAGGAGAGAACTTCTAATTATCAAACTGAGTTACATAATTTTGTCAATCCGATGTCATGAAGCGACACGTAACACAAGGTAACGTGTCTGAAACCCATATTTATGACACAGATTTAAGGGAGGAATAATTCCAAAATTAATTTTAGATTTATGTAAGCGTTATTCAGACATTCCTTGTTGATTCTATTACAGTAAATAAAGCTTGCAGTATTTTACTTATTATCACGTAAAATCACATACATTTGTCCGTAATTTAACTATTACACATAAACGAACTGTCAGAGAGCTGAAGCTTTATGCTGATATAGTACTTCTTTAGTTTGTAAATTTTCACGTAATATTAAATTCCAGGGTTTAAACTTGCATATAAAAATTGCCCTCGATAGGTCAAAAAGGATACCTGCAGAACAGAGATTCAGTTCTCGGATCTACGTTTTTCATATCACTACACGGAACACGTTTAATATTAACTAACATTTTAAGTATGATACTTTATTTGAGAAATAGAAAGATCCCCACCAAAGTTGCTCAGAAATTTTTCCTCTGGATGACCCTCCGCTAGCGGAACTCTGATCACTGACTGTTGTAATGTTATCTTTTTCGCCTAGTTGGCTGGCGCTGAGCACTATGGGACTTAACATCTGAGGTCATCAGTCCCCTATAACTTAGAACTACTTAAACCTAACTAACCTAAGGACATCACACACATCCATGCCCGAGGCAGGATTCGAACCTGCGACCGTAGCGGTCACGCGGTTCCAGACTGAAGCGCCTAAAACCGCTCGGTCACAACGGCCGGCTTTTCGCCTAGTTGTTGACCTGTATCACTGACGTCTTTCGTCATCCTCTGACTAACAATTTCATCAAAATTAGGGAATATGAAACTAACATATACCTGCAAACACACTTTCCACCACAATGAAGAAAACAGGCACGTACCTCGCGAGGCGTGGTGTAGGAGACCCCAACACGTGTCAACAACAACCAAAAAGTCGATAATGCAACCGACAGCAAAATATTGTAGGGTTAGCAATTTACGGAGTGCAGGGGCAGTGCAGAAACATTACACCAGAACTGAGCTTGGAGAGCGAGTTCGGAGATTTTCGCGGTGTCTGAGAGACTACATCTCGTCAGGTAAGAGCTAAGAACAGAAGATGACTGCAGCCTTAACTACTCGTTAAACTTCCAAACGCACATTTCTTAAAAGAGTTACAGTCTGCAATGTATAATGTATACAAATCCTGTTTGTAGGCGGAGGGAAACGTTGGACTTACAATGCAGCACACTGGACTCGCATTCGGGAGGACGACGGTTCAATCCCGTCTCCAGCCATCCTGATTTAGGTTTTCCGTGATTTCCCTAAATCGTTTCAGGCAAATGCCGGGATGGTTCCTTTGAAGGGGCACGGCCGATTTCCTTCCCCATCCTTCCCTAATCCGAGCTTGTGCTCCGTCTCTAATGACCTCGTTGTCGACGGGACGTTAAAAAACACTAACCTAACCTTACAATGCATTGGGGTGTGCATGGAAGACTTACCTCACTCGCTTGTAGAGAAAGAGGGGGTCATCATTTCACCAAAGTTGCTACGCAGCAGAAAGTCTCTAGGTACTTACAACTTTCTTCGAAATTTATCTGTTACAATTAAAGAAAAAATATTATTACATTTACATTTGGATGTTGAACAAACTGCATTTGTCACCTATTTCTTTGGACTCATAAAATTACAGGCACACATTTCTCGTTTCCTTGAGATATAACTTGAAGCGAAATCATGTTGATCCTCCACATACAACGTAGCTGTAGAATGATATTTCTCTCCCTTTTTCTCATTATTCTTCTTCTTCCGTTTCCGGATGCACCAATTATATCTTCCCTTCCCAGTAATTAGCAACGTAGATTGCTTTGTCATTGACTTTCAAAATATCATCTTTAGTGCACGTTATAGACATATCTGGGCAGATCAGTAGGTGGTCCAAGTCCTGTATTGCTCCGCATTCACACCTGTCGCCATCACTGTAACCCCATTTAAATAGGTTTGATTTGCACCCAGTTACTCCAGTGCGCAGCCGGTTTAATGACCTCCAAGTTGTAAAAGGTAGTTGAAATCCTGCAGATCCCTCCTCAAGTAGTTCAATTGTGGAGTGTGGCACCATTTCTTCCCAAAGAGATAGCCGCCTTGCGGCGGGCTTGGTGGCAAGCTCTTCAGTAGTTTCAATGAAACTCCTGCGGGATTTCAGCCGGACACGTTGTTTTCGGTGCATATGCATCGGGTGTCGAGGATCATTCTTTTGTTTTGATCTTTCGATTTCGGCGGCTACTTGTCTGCGGGTAGTGGGTGGTGCTATGCCTATGATGGGGTAAATGATGTCTGTGGGAGTTGGTTTGAGGCATCCTGTGGCAATACGTACAGTTTCGTTTACGGCGACGTCAACTTGCTTAGTGTGGGCAGAGTTCCTCCAAACTGGCGCCGCACATTCCGCTGCTGAGATACTCAGCACCAGACCCGTGGTGCGCAAAACATGTGGTTGAGCTCCCCACGAAGAAACTGTTAGCTTCCGCAGTATGTTGTTCCAGGCACAGACCTTTTTTTTAGTGTTGTGACAGTGCTGCTTAAATGTAAGTGCTCTGTCCAATGTTACTCCCAGGTATTTTGGGCTGTTTGTATGTTTCAGCTCTTCCCCTTGCCACATGACTCGGAGTTTCCGTTTAGCTTGTTTGTTCCTAAGATGGAAGGCGGATACTTGAGATTTACTAGGGTTTGGTTTGAGATTATTGCCGTCGTAATAGGTAGCAAGTTCTGTTAAGGCTCCTGTGAGATTCTCCTCCACTTGTTCAAAGGTTTTATCCTGTGTGGCCACTGCTGCATCATCAGCATATATGAACATTCGTGTCTGGCGGCTGATGGGAAGATCATTGGTATAGATGTTAAATAATATTGGAGCCAAGACACTACCCTGTGCAAGTCCATCTGAAACTAAAGACACTTTTATTAGATGTACCAGTATTTAAACGAAATTCTTATTTTGAAATATATGACACATATTATCGGGTATTTGGCATATTTTATGAGGCTATATTGTGTAAGATATAGGATGGTAAGTTTGTTTCACCACCCGCTCTCAAATTCTTTACTTTACATAAAATTCTCTTTCACAATCAAAACTGGTCGTCTTCCGGGAGAACAGATGGGTAGCAATAAGTACACTGCACCACTCACAAAGTTAAATCGCCAATAACTAATGTAATGCATTTTTCATTATCTCCGGCTATGGCACACTTCAAAAGTAAGTGACTTATATTAAATTTTTAAAATGTATTAGTCGTATGTATACTTTATTCTATTGAATCAAACTTTGTTGTTATAGTTTCTTCAGAAAACAATAGCAAACGAGAATCAGTAACGTCGGGCATTCTTTGTCTTATATTGGCGATAACATTGTTGCTGAAACCGAACAGAGTTATCACCGGGATAAGAAAGTTTTTGAGTGCGTGGAGGACTGAGTTGGCTTTCACCACGACTCACTAAATAATTGCCGAAGCTGTTTAATACAGCACGATGTAACTACCACAGATTAATGTTGGGAGCAGCGCAACTAAAGATGTGGACTAATGGAATTTTTGAAATGTAAATGGCCTATCTCAATCTGGTAATCGCCCTACGCTGTGTACTTAGTCAAAATTCTTGGACTGTTTTCAAATGACCACAGGTTTAGGTTGTACATTAAGCGAAAAAGGGATATTGAAAATCTGTAACGAAGTCAAGCCAATGATGGATCGGTACCACGTCGAAATGTTGCGTCTCTCCCTCAAAAGACAGAAAAATGAAAGTGATAAAACAGTGGACTGCCATGACAATAAAGTTTTCGAACACACTTTGACTGAGAATCAGCTTAATTCGTTGCAGATTGTTCGTATCTACAGGGAGCGATGTTAGCATGATGACACCACAATGGCAAAAGACAAAAGCAACCAGCCAGCCCTCTCGTAACTGCTCTCGAAAATACTGGAGGCCGCGTTCTCGTTTATTTGCACGGATAACGTACATGTTAATATACGGTTTACAATATGGACTCTTTGGTCCGGAATCGTTACACAAAAAATAAATTTTGGAGAGGGTTATTACAAGATCATTTATCGTTTCACGTATCTTTTGCGCTTAATAGTAACAGATCGCCTATAAGACGTAATTAACGAAATTTTAGAAAGTCTAACAAGCGAAATGAAATCAGTCGGCACATTTGCAAGCCACAGTAATGTATTTATGGAGAAGTTGAGGCTGTAGCAAGAATGGGATGGCACTGCCAAGAGGTAATGTTTTCGGTTCAGTCGGCAGAAACGAGGAGGAACACTGGTTACATTATGTTGAAAATATTTGCAAGGCTGTCACCATTAACTGTTCAGGTGCTAGCCAGTCATGCCATAAAAAATGCACCGAGGACGATTTCTGGTGCAAACATTGAAATGTTAGGAAAAAAATATTGGATATTTTAATGCCTGTCGCGGAAGCCACAAAGCAGGTTTCTTGAAGAGAGTAAATTACGCGAAGTCTCGTTATCCCCCTAGTGACCATTCTCGAAAATGAACTAATAAACATACTGCAGCCGAAGTCCTCTCTCGAAACCTTCCAAGCAGGCTTAAAGACGGAAGTGCAAAAGTATTACAGGGTCTTCTGCTGTGCAGTTCTACACCACGGGATCCAATGTTTCAAAAAATGTACATGAAACCTCCCTCCCATTGTTAGCAAAGCCCTTACCACATTTGACACAAGATGTAAGTAAAACATGGACGAAATCGGTAAAGTTTCATCTTTACTTCAACGGGAGGGGCTCTGCACATGATCAGAAAGTAGTAAAGATTGGTCTAGCAGACCACTTACAAACGAAATAGAAATTCACTTTCAGCATCCTTTTATACTAGGGAATAGTCATCCTTTCCTTCTCTGGAATCAGAGTAAAAGATGTACATCAGACTTGTCAAACAACCCAAAGTTAGTATCTTTGTTACGACGTATTGCGACTTCTGAAACGCTAACATCGTCTTCGAATGAACATTATCTTGTGATATAAGGAGACTTACTGATCAACAAGTCACAAAACGTGTACTCATGAACATATTGGACAATAAATGCTAGCCAATGAAATAATTCCTAACTGAAATTTTAATGCTGTCATGTAGCTCTTCCTGGTAAATAGTATGTCTGTTATCTCAAATTTTCACTTCTGTTTTTTTAAAGGGCATATTCAGATTGAAAGAGCGTTTTTAGTTTTCTCATCAAAGAACCTTTTGCATTCAAGTTCCTGTTAATAAGTTGCAGTCAATTAAATCATAAATATATGTGTGAATGAAGCTACATTGAAGAGCCAAAGAAACTGTTACACCTGCCTAATATCGTATAGCGCCCCGTGAGCGTGCTAAGTGACGCAATGAGACGTGGCATGGACTCGACTAATATCTGAAGTAGTGCTCAGTGACACAAATTTACGTGTTTAACGATAGAAATATGGTGGAAATGCAATCAGTGACAAATCTGAAGTGCTCAATTATGCAAGTTTATGTGTGCAATGATGTGAATGCGGCGAAAACAACAAACGTTGTCTGCTGGACGCAAACTATGGAAACAAGTACTACAAACCGACATTTCACGTGAGTCACATCCCTAGGCAAGTCTGTAACTCAACCATCTTTGTGACGTGCTTATAATTATGTATCATTTATATTTTAGGATAACAAAACAGTATAAAAACGCAGCACATGTTGCAGTGAAAGCATGGAAGCCGTCTGACGATGAATCGTAATGATTCGAAACCGGTAACGGTACCTTTTGAACAAAGGAACTTAAAATAAATTTGTGGCTGGTTGCTGTCTCAACACCATCAACATTTATACCAGATATGCTCAATAATGTACATGTCTCAGGAATTTGGTGGCCAGCGGAAATGTTTAAACTCAGAGGAGTGTAGTTGTCCTGCAGAAATTGCCCTAGTCTGTCGGAATGGACAATAGACATGATGCAGGTGATCAGACACAATGCTTAAGTACGTGACCAGTCAGAGTCGTATCTATACGTGTGAGAGGTAACATATCCCTCCAACTCCACACACCCCACACCACTACAGAGCCTCCACCTATTTGAACAGTTTCCTGCAGACAGACAGGGTCCATGGATTTATGAGACTGTCTCCATCCCCGTACACCACCATCTGCTCGATACAATTTGAAACGAGACTCCGACCAGGCAACATGCTTCCAGTCATCAACAGTCCAATGTCGGAGTTGACGGGCCCAGGCGAGGCGTAAAGCTTTGTGTTTTGCACTCATCAAGGGTACAGGAGTGGGCCTTAGGCTCCGAATGCCCACATCGCCGATGTTACATTGAATGGTTCACACGCCGACACTTGCTGAAGCCCAGCTTTGAAATCTTCTGTAATTTGCGGAAGGGTTGCACTTCTGTCATGTTGAATGATTCTCTTCAGTCGTCGTTGGTCCCGTTCGTGCAGGATCTTTTTCCGGTAGCAACTATGTCGGAGATTTGATGTTTTATCGGATTCCTGATATTCACGAAACACCCGTGGTATGGCAGTACGCCAAAATCCCTACTTCCTCGCTTCCTCGGAGAGACTGTGTCCCATAGCTCGTGCGCCGACAATAGCACCACGTTTAAACACACTTTAATCTTGGGACCCTGCCATTGTAGCAGCAATAACAAATCTAACAGCTGCACCAGACACTTGTTGCCTAATATAGCCGTTGCCGACCACAGCCTGTATTCTTCTCGTTTGCGTAACTCTGTATTTGAATATTCGTGCCTATACCAGTTACTTGGCGCTTCAGTGCAAATGTTATTTTATTTATATGATGTAAATTATTGTCCTGTCAATAAGCTTCAAATCATGTGCTACTCACATGAGTCTTCTATGTGAATAAGTGAACATACTCATGGTACTTTTGTTGACCCAAGCATGTAATCACTTTCAGAAGTCAAATTAATAATCATATTAACTAATTTAATAGTACTGCATTTTAAATTGCTTGTGTACTCATGTTCCACCACAATAAATAGAAACTATGAGTAGTAGAGAGAGTATTAATGAGAACAGAGGTGTATTTAAATTTACAAAATAATGACAATTTTTATTCAACCTTAACTATAAATAGCTGATAAATCTTCCACAAATATTACAAACACAAATCATAAAAGGAATTCCTTTTATGGGCAAAGCATACATTCGGGTGGAAGCTGTACAAGCTCTCCTCTGAATTAATTCCTTTTACAACTTGGTTTACATGAGACCACTGTGAGGCTCAGCTGTATTGAAATGGAATCAACTATGATCAACTATTCCACAAAGTGTTGTTCACCTGAGGACAGGGAACTCCGAATATCATTTAACAATCCTTCACTGATGCAGCAGTATTTTATCCTTTCACCCTGATTCACGCGGCAACAGAAAATGGCACGATGTGGCGAGGAGCGGTCGCAGCGGCAACTGCCATTTTCTGACACACCTACAAAAATATGCAAACTACGCGGTCTGGAGTTCTGATTTTGAGAAAAAGGGGAACTTCGCTATCAGACCCTTGAAATTCTGGCAGATTTAAGTGTGAGGTGCAGGCATTCGGTAGCCTGACCAAAACAGTTTGCATCACAGGTATGACAATGCATGCTGGAATAGTCAAACGGCTGACTCAAGACGAATGAGTTCACCTTCGTGACACATGATACGTCCAAGATGATACGCAGCTTCCCAAGACAGTTGTGCATGTGAAGTATATGTTCTTTCCGCTCACTGAAAGTACCTGGTGACTTCCTGGCGTCAGGGTCGGGGGAGGGGGGGGGGTTACAGTTCTACTTACACTAAAGACATATGCCGGTTGCTCTGTCTGTTTACGACATTAAATACAAGTTTATTGAATTTCTTCATCGTAAACGTATTTTTAAGAATTACATAAAGTAAGGTCCAATTATATGTAATTTTAATATAATTAAATGGGTGATTAATTCACTCCCAGGCCTGCAAGGCCCCCATCATGCATCTAAGGGTTAAAAGCATCTCGCACTGAAGTTCGCACTAAATTCTGAGTTTCTGTGAACCTAATATTAGGGATTTTGGTCTCTTTTTAATCTTCATTGCTTATTTCGTTGCTTCTGCAACAAAATTTTTACCCGTCATGTATACCATTGGAGAACAGTACCATCTCATGTTAATTTATGTGGTATACGTTTCTCAGTTTCCGACGGTACTATTTCTTTGAATTCAGACTAACGATGGTCTCCGCTCACATAGTCAGATCGAAAGGAGTGGAAAGTGTCTTTTAGAAAAGCGTCAGCGAATTTTTATCTGTTTTTTTAATCGGTTGTATTTCGCGTTTATTTTTGGTGGATCTGGATGCTGCTGTTCAATTAAAGTTTACGATCCTCCAAGCGTTTTCTCCGAGTGATGTTAATTGTAAACCTTACAGCAATCGAGAACATTTGGTGGTACGAGCAGAGTGATGCATAACTTGTAGGTTGGTAATGGTGCGATGAAGCATTGTACATTACCGTGAAACAGATTTGAAGCCAAAGCCTGCCAGGTGATTTGAAGTCCCTTTACACCATGATTACATGACTACGTGGGTAAAACTGAAAATACTAATAAGCATTAGGGCAGTTTATTGCAATATCAGCCGGCTTAACTTCTTTTACTTTACTGTGTAATAACACCTGTGCTTAATCGGCTTATCAATATACTTTTCTTACCAGAAGACATGCTCTTTAAATTGCACAGTGTGATGTCTTCTCCTTTCTGTATATACATAGAAAGTAAAAGAAGTTACAATTACAACAGTTGTAGAAAGAGTGTTACAGTATCGGCCATTGTCACTTTTTTTTTCAATATCTGTTCTTAATAATGCACTGTACTGATATTTATTGAATAATAAGAGAACACATAAGCATAAGAATTTACTGTTAGTATTTCAGCTCAGTTCACCAACGTTTTGCAGCGATCACAAGTAAGACACAAATTAATATCGTGGTCCGCAAATCCAACATATGCCCAGCCTCATTATTTGGTACACTGCACCCGATCTTTCTCGAATGGCACCGAACACTGTTCAGTCTCTTCTATTGACCTGTTACTTTCAGTAAATTGCAATTTTTTTCGCCGCTTCGTAATTGGTTTTTCATAGTCAGCCTCTGTGGGTTTATTTTCTTTTGGAATATCCTACTTTAGTTCAGATTTCGAAAACTCTCTTGCATCTTTCCTTTTTTCAGCTTTTAATCTCTACGCGATCTTTTCTCCTCTAATTATTGTTTAGAAGGTGATGATATCAGCATCTCACTTTTCTGAGCCTTCGCTCTGCTCTTCATTCCATTTTCCTCTCACTTTTTTTTCATTTCCTACCATGTCAGTCTGAAAAGAAGTAATAAGAAGAAAATATAACTTAAAAATTTGAAAGAATACTGGACGGTTGGTACTGCACGAAAATCTTTCTGAATGGTCTATTCATATTGTACCTTCTTCTGTAAAAATTATCATGAAACGTGTGTTAGATGTCATTACTTAGGTACACGGTGAAACATAGCACCGACGTTAATCACTTGCCTTAAAATGGGGTATCACAGCCCTCATGTTATTTCACGTGTGCTGAGTGACACATCAGTCACCATGAGGCACTCACAGCAGCAAAATCACGGAAGAGAGGAAGAAGATATCCGACTCCAGAGCACATCGGTACACGAGATTCTGCTGCTTACTGTACACTTTCGCCATCTGAAGGCGAAAAAGGAAGTCTTAGCAGTAGCCGGTGTTGCCAGCCAGCCGTTACTGATTGACTTGTCCCCACATCACCACATCCTTTTCAACTGTTGTCGGCTTTTGACTAAAGTGGCTCCACTA
The DNA here is from genome assembly GCF_023864275.1 of Schistocerca cancellata. Lineage (NCBI taxonomy): Eukaryota > Metazoa > Arthropoda > Insecta > Orthoptera > Acrididae > Schistocerca > Schistocerca cancellata. The sequence goes on from NC_064626.1 coordinate 185,373,174, forward strand.
AGAAAACCTTTGTGGTTCGCATGTGATAGTGAAGCAAAATATTACGAGTATTAAACATAATCTGCAAATATTGTCCCATTTCCCCGGAACCATGGTGATTAGGAACGGTGGGCGATTTGGAGGGATATGCATTTCGGTAGGACTTCTCTTGGCCAGAAATGTCCTTTTTGCCATTGCTAGTCTGCTTTCGGTATCCTCTTTCCTCCGTCCGTCACTCGTAATTTTACTGTCTAGGTAGCAGAATTCCTTAACTTCATTTCGATTTTCTCTCAATCTATAACGTGTACTCATTAGACCATTTCATTCAGTAGACCATGTAATTCTTCTTCACTTTCACTCAAGATAGCAATGCATTCAGCGAATCGTATGACTGATATCCTTTCACATTGAATTTTAATTCGACTCCTGAAACTTTCTTTTATTTCCTTCATTGCTTCCTCGATGTACAGATTGAAGGGTAGGGGCGGAAGGCTACAGCCTTGCCTTACGTCCTCTTTAATACGAGCACATCGTTCTTGATCGTCCACTCTTATTATTCCCTCTTGGATGTTGTACGTATTGAATATGATCGTTCTCTACCTATAGCTTACCCCTACTTCTTCTCAGAATTTCGAACATCTTGCACCATTTTACACTGTCGAACGCTTTTTCCAGGTCGACAAATCCTAAGAACTTGTCTTGGTTTTTCTTTAGTCTTGCTTCCATTATTAACCGCAATATCAGAATTTCCAAACTGATCGTCATCTAGCGCAATCTCAGTTTTCTTTTCCATTCTTCTGTATATTATTCTTGTCAGCAACTGGGATGCGTGAGCTGTTATGCTGATTGTGCGATAATTCTCGCACTTGCCAGCTCTTGCCGTCTTCTGAATTGTGTGAATGATGTTTTTCCGGAAGTCATATGGAATGTCGCCAGACTCATACATTCTACCCACAAACGTGAATCGTCGTTTTGCTGCCATTTCCCTAACGATTTTAGAAATTCTGATGGAATTTTATCTATCTCTTTTGCCTTATTTGATCTTAAGTCCTCCAAAGCTCTTTTAAAGTCTGATTCTAATGCTGGTTCTCCTATCTCTTCTAAATCGACTCCTGTTCTTCTTCTATCACATCAGACAAATCTTCCCCCTCATAGAGGCTTTGAATGTAGTCTACATTTAACAGTGGAATTCACGTTGCACTCCTAATGTTCCCATTCTTGTTTTTAATGTCACAGAAGGTTATTTCGACTTCCCTGTATGCTGAATCTGTCCTGCCGACAATCATTTCTTTTTCGATTTCTTCACATTTTTCATGCAACCATTTCATCTTAGCCTCCCTGCTCTTACTATTTATTTCATTCCTCAGCGATTTGTATTTCTGTATTCCTGAGTCTGCCAGAACATTTTTTTACTTCCTCCTTTCACCGAACAATTGAAGTTTTCTTCTGTTACCCATAGTTCCTTCGCAGTTACCTTCTTTGTACCTATGTTTTACTTCCCAACTTGTGTTATCGCCATTTTTAGGTATTCAACTCTACTGCCTACTGAGCTATTCCTTATTGCTGTATCTATAGCCTTAGAGAACTTCAAGTGTGTCTCGTCATTTGTTAGTACTTCCGTACCCCACTTCTTTGTCCGCCACTCGTGGTCTCGCGGTAGCGTTCTCGCTTCCCGAGCACGGGGTCCCGGGTTCGATTCCCGGCGGGGTCAGGGATTTTTCCTGCCTCGAGATGACTGGATGTTGTGTCGTCTTCATCATCATCATTCATCCCCATTACGGTCGGAGGAAGGCAACGGCAAACCACCTCCAATAGGACCTTGCCTAGTAAGGCGGTGCGGGTCTCCCGCATCGTTCCCCAACGCTCTGTAAAGAAGCATGGGACTTCATTTCATTTCATTTTCACCCCACTTCTTTGCGTATTGATTCTTCCTTAAACTTCAGCCTACTCTTCATCACTACTGTGTTTCGATCTGAGTATGTATCTGCTCCTGGGTACGCCTTCCAATACATTATCTGACAAATATAGTGATTATAAAAACTGAACAGTGTATCAGTCCTGTTATTGTGTATTGTAATGTATTGTTGTATAATAATGTGTGTTACATAGCGATAAAATGAAATTACTGCATTGTAAAATCGGCTCCAGCTTAGGTAGTGGCCGAATATGTTCAAAATAATAACGTCAGACGTAACTTGAAGCTACACATCTATTATTTTGGTGAGCACAGCATTACTGCGGAATACTCGATGAGGGACTCTTAGGTCTTGCGAAACATGCACTAAGATTATGGATGCCCAGAATTCCTATTACATTCAGACGACGCAGACAGTAAAACAGTGCGCTAGATCCAGAATATAACCGTTATAAACAAAACAAGATCTCAGCGGTGGCGTTATAAACATGAGATGACTTTTATGGGCTCGCCTACGGACGTCATAGAGCGATATCACGCCCTCAGGGCCTCGGCCGCAATAAACTGAGCTCTCTGTCTCGCGGTCAGCGTGTGCCACCTGCTTGCTAGCAGCCAATCACAAGTCGCTGTGGCAAGTCTCGTCCAATAATCGAGTCATGCATTCCGACCAGTGTGTTCGTGCCCTCGTCGGGTGGATTTATTGCGGATTCCTGGTAGGGTGACATGGCGAGGTCAGTTCGCAAGGTTCCTCCTTGTTCGCTAGACTAATAGACTACGCGTGCTTCTGCAATTCTGTGCTCAATCGTTCCTGTCTTCTTACTCACAAGGGAGACTGAATTTGATTTGCAATAAGGGTGAAAGCTACGGGGAGTTCACTGTCAACCACTGAAACTACTTCAATGAGAAACATATTGTAGTTATATTCAGAAATGTACTCCACTCGTCGCACACTATATACTGAACATCTGTTCGAGAGAACAACGTCGCTTCTTACTACGCCAGGAAAGGGGATTCTCATGTTAACCCGGTCAGCGAAGACCAACCATTTTTTTTTTTTTTTGGGTTGGGGGGGGGGGGGGTAGAGAAATCGTATAGTTGCAAATTTTTACACAGCGTTAGGAGCGATTGTCATGAAGATCATATTAAAAATCCTGACTCGTGGGATATGAGCGTTGGGATGGAGGAGGACGGGGGGCATTGACGGTCACTTTTCGTTTTTCTCGAATAACTCGAAAACTTGGACTTCTAGCGCAAATATTTCCCGGTAAAATATTAAAGTACATTATGTTGTTATTCTTGTTGTTGTGGTCTTCAGTCCAGAGACTGGTTTGATGCAGCTCTCCATGCTACTCTATCCTGTGCAAGCTTCTTCATCTCCCAGTACTTACTGCAACCTACATCCTTATGAATCTGCTTAGTTTATTCATCTCTTGGTCTCCCTCTACGGTTTCAACTCTCCACGCTGCCCTCCAATACTAAATTGGTGATCCCTTGATGCCTCAGAACATGTCCTACCAACCGATCCCGTCTTCTAGTCAAGTTGTGCCACAAACTCCTCCCCAATTCTATTCAATACCTCCCCATTAGTTATGTGATCCACCCATCTAATCTTCAGCATTTTTCTGGAGCATCACATTTCAAAAGTTTCTATTCTCTTCTCCAAACTATTTATCGTCCATGTTTCACTTCCATACATGGCTACACTCCATACAAATACCTTCAGAAACGACTTCCGGACACTTAAATCTATACACGATGTTAGCAAAATTCTCTTTTTCAGAAACGCTTTCCTTGCCATTGCCAGTCTACATTTTATATCCTTTCTAATTCGACCATCATCAGTTATTTTGCTCCCCAAATAGCAAAACTCCTTTACTACTTTAAGTGTCTCATTCCCTAATGTAATTCCCTCAACATCACATGATTTAATTCGACTACATTCCATTATTCTCGTTTTGCTTTTGTTGATGTTCATCTTATATCCTCGTTTCAAGACACTGTCCATTCCGTTCAACTGCTCTTCCAAGTCCTTTGCTGTCTCTGACAGATTTACAATGTCATCGGCGAACCTCACAGTCTTTATTTCTTCTCCAAGGATCTTAATACCTACTCCGAATTATCCTTTTGTTTCCTTTACTGCTTGCTCAATATACAGACTGAATAACATCGGGGAGAGGCTACAACACTGTCTCACTCACCTCCCAACCACTGCTTCCCTTTCCTGTCCCTCGACTCTTATAACTGCCATCTGGTTTCTGTACAAGTTGTAAATAGCCTTTCTCTCCCTGTATTTTACCCCTGCCACCTTTAGTATTTGAAAGCGAGTATTCTAGTCAAAAGCTTTCTCTAAATCTACAAATGCTAGAAACGTAGGTTTGTCTTTCCTTTCTTCTAAGATAAGTCGTAAGGTCAGTATTGCCTCACGTGTTCTGACATTTCTCCGGAATCCAAACCGATCTTCCCCGAGGTGGGCTTCTACCAGTTTTTCCATTCGTCTGTAAAGAATTGGCATTGCTATTTTGCAGCTGTGACTTATTAAACTGATAGTTCGGTAATTTTCACATCTGTCAACACCTGCTTTCTTTGGGAGTGGAATTATTATATTCTTCTTGAAGTCTGAGGGTATTTCGCCTGTCTCATGCATATTGCTCACCAGATGGTAGAGTTTTGTCAGGACTGGCTCTCCCAAGGCCGTCAGTGGTTCTACTGGAATGTTGTCTACTCCCGGGGCCTTGATTCGACTCAGGTCTTTCAGTGCTCTGTCAAACTCTTCACCCAGTATCATATCTCCCATTTCATCTTCACCTACATCCTCTTCCATTTCCGTGGTATTGTCCTCAAGTACATCTCCCCCTATATACTCCTTCCACCTTTCTGCTTTCCCTTCTTTGCTTAGAACTGGGTTTCCACCTGAGCTCTTGATATTCATACAAGTGGCTCTCTTTTCTGCAAAGGTCTCTTTAATTTTCCTGTAGGCAGTATCTATCTTACCTCTAGTGAGATAAGCCTCTTCATCCTTACATTTGTCCTCTAGCCATCCCTGCTTAGCCATTTTGCAATTCCTGTCGATCTCATTTTTGAGACGTTTGTATTCCTTTTTGCCTGCTTCATTTACAGCATTTTTATATTTTCTCCTTTCATCAATTAAATTCAATATATCTTCTGTTACCCAAGGATTTCTACTAGCCCTCGTCTTTTTACGTACTTGATCCTCTGCTGCCTTCACTACTTCATCCCTCAGAGCTACCCATTCATCTTCTACTGTATTTCTTTCCCCCATTCCTGTCTATTGTTCTCTTATGCTGTCCCTTAAACTCTGTACAACCTCTGGTTTAGTCAGTTTATCCAGGTCCCATCTCCTTAAATTCCCACCTTTTTGCAGTTTCTTCAGTTTTAATCTACAGTTCATAACCATTACATTGTGGTCAGTGTCCACATCTGACCCTGGAAATGTCTTATAATTTAAAACCTGGTTTCTAAATCTCTGTCTATCCATTATAATCTATCTGATACCTTCTAGTATCTCTAGGATTCTTCCATGTATACAACCTTCTTTTATGATTCTTGAACCAACTGTTAGCTATGAATAAGTTATGCTCTGTGGAAAATCTACCAGACGGCTTCCTCTTTTATTTCTTACCCCCAATCCATATTCATCTACAATGTTTCCTTCTCTCACTTTTCCTACTCTCGAATTCCAGTCACCCATGACTGTTAAATTTTCGTCTCCCTTCACTTCCTGAATAATTTCTTTTGTCTTATCATACATTTCATCAAGTTCTTCATCATCTGCAAAGGTAGTTGGCATTTAAACTTGTACTATTGTAATTAGTGTGTGTCTTGGCCACAATAATGCGTTCGCTATGCTGTTTGTAGTAGCTTAGCTGCACTCCTATATTTTTATTCTTATTGAATTTCTACAAAAAAGATCGTTTTCATTTTTTGTCTGGGACTAATAGTTTCCACGTTGCAGATATCATACCGTTAAGCATAGTGTTTTAATGGTACAAAATTACTGTTTATTTGTCAACGTGGGTTACCACAAATATAAAATTTTTGTTTCACGTCTGACTGCAATAGAGTTGTATTAAGGGATAAAATGTTTTACGTGGCAGGGAAGCTCGCAGGAAGGTAGGTCGGAGATTGTGTACATGCATTTCCCGTTATAAGATCCCCACTGCGTCACAATAAACAATTGCAGGGTATTTCACAAAGTTAGACCGGCAATCTGCAGCGTGCCTTATGAATCACTGGCGATGCAGCGTCAGACATATCCGGGGGTGTTAATTTTTCTCACAGTGCGTTAACACTACATCTAAAGCATGTACGAATTACTAATAATACTAGCGCCAGAAACGCATATGTACAGAATCTACGTAAATCTCTGCTCATATTCTATGCTGCTAGAGGGGGGAAACTAATTCATTGGCATACTTGTGTTTCAGCTGCAGCGGTGCTCTGGAAAGGAAATTCCGTCCATCACAAGCGCTGCTCGCTTCTCAGTTTATAGACAGAATATCTCTCTCCAACATTTCCTTATCAGTTCTCTAATATGAACAGACGAAATAAATGTTTGTGTAGTTTATTGAATGAGTACCTATTTGCAGTTGTCAAGTAAGTCTTTATGTTCCTGCAAACAATGGCTCAGAAGTGTTTAACTTGTAAGCGTGATACTGTCAGCGAGTAGTGCAGTATTGATGAGTGTGGCATCTTGCTGCTGTCTATATATCTGTGTCTGTATATCTGTGTAATTGTATTCCAAGCACTTGGTGGTGAATAATGGATGATCAGAAAGTTACTGCACTCCTCCCACCATTAACTATGTTACTTCCATTAAGGAACAGCTGGCACTTGTGGAAGCGGCTGCAGTCTAACCTAACCTAACGAGTGGAGCCACTACACATATGGACAGAACACGTCACCAAGATGCGTGTGTACATATCTGATGGAATGAGACCTATCATCTTCAGGTCTAGAATAATGAACTGTTGTAATGCAGTGCTTGACTTACGTTGAAATATTACAGAGAGGCCGAGCGTTTGACGCCACTGCACCATGTCAGGAATCGTCTGAAACCACTCGTGGCGCTAAGAAAACGTGATTATTCAGTGAATTGTTTATTGTGACAGCTTTACAAAGGGCGGTGCAGTGTTGGCTGTGACCGTAGCTCATGGTCGAGTGACTAGCGTTTCTGCCTCTAGATCACGGGGACCCGGGTTCGATTCCCGGCCTGGTTTGGCATTTTCTCTGCCTGGGGACTGGGTGTTTGTGTTGTCCTCATGATTTTATCATCATCATCATTCGTGACAATGGCTAAATTGCTCTGTGAAAAAACTGGACTGTATAAAAATTGGGACTTCGTACGGGCGCTGATGACCGCGTAGTTGAGCGCCCCCACAAACCAAACCTCATCATCATCAACAGTCGGCCGTAGTTGCCTCCAGCCCTGGTCACGGGCAGACTCTCGGTGTCGGACGCTGCACCATCTTTGCGCCTGCATCCTAGCGAGACGTCTTTCCTCTTGCGTCGATATGTATCTTAGCCCAGCCTGGTACAGCGTGGATAGCTGCTATCGGCTGAGGGAGTGTACTCGATCCCACTCCGTGTCTCTACTTCCCTGGACCACCCCATCCTCGGTGTCGGCGGCAGGTGTCGAACCCAGTACTGCCGGCCTGGTAGGCCCCGCACATGGATGCGCTTAGGCGTACTGGACGGTGGTCTGTCAGGAAACCTGGTCGTCGTCTTCCGTCCCGTACTCAGAGAGTACAGCACCTGGTAGCGTACCGTCGCTGGTAGTTCATCAACTCTCCCATCAGTAGTGGTTGGTGTGACACAGCATGAAGTTCGTCAGCGAAGTTTAGCACTGCGTCACTCCATGGGTGGCTCGTACTGTACTGGTTGTTCTGAGACAAGACTTACTAAAACAACATGATCGTGAAACGGAATGTCGTCGACACTGCCTCCGTCGTTCCCATTGGCCTGACAGTTCTTCTACTTGGAGTTTTTTTGTTTTTTGTTTTTTTTTTTTTTCCTTTATTGAGTTTCGATTCCCCCTAAAGGGGGCGGGCTGGCAGCAGCTTATTACGCCGCTCTTCAGCCTACAGAAGATGTTTTAAAAAGAGGAAGACAATAAAAATAATAACAGTTGGCGATAAAATCGGTGACTTAAAGGTAAAATGGCAGAAAATACTGGAGCTTAAAACATAAAAACACAGGGTGGATGATGCTAATAAAATACACAGGAAGCAGAAAAAATAAGAGACAGACAATTAAAAAACACGGTGACAGTCTGGTTTCTGTTCGCAAGAGAGATAAAATGCACACCCAGCGACAGCATGATTTCGGTTCGCAACACTGTGGAAAGACGCACAACACTGAACACTCACTTAAACACTGCACTAAAAAAATGGCCCAAATATGACATACCACACCCGAGAGCAGGTGGGGGGAAAACTGGTCAGATGACGGGAAAAAAGGGGGGAGGAAGGAGAGGAAAAGTGAAGGGGGAGGGGGGAAAGAAGCCAATTGAAGATGAGGATACAGAAGAGGGGGGGGGGGGCTGAGCAGACGTGCCTGGGAGTGGGGAAGGCAGAGGAGGGGATTCTAAAAGGACACGGGGGGGGGGGGAGAAAAGAGATAGGGAGCGGGTAGGTGGGGAGAAAACACAGGATGGAAGGGGGGAGGAAGAGGGAGCCCAGGGAAAGGACGGAGGAAAGGAGGGGGGGTGAGGATCAGAGTTGATAGGAAGGATAAATGGAGGGAGAGAGGCCATCATCCGGGAGGGGGAGTTGATGGAAGCCGCCTTGGGCAAGGAGATGTAGGGTGTAGAGATGGAGAGTGGGGGGGACACAACGGTGAACACAACAGTGACGTGCTGTTTACTAGCGGTGACCGCATGTGGCCTTGTTATTCTGCTACCTTTGCTTTAATTCTCTCTTAGCAGCTAGTTAAATTAGTCTATGAGTGTTTTCCCTAGTCGTGTGTACTGATTCTTGCGGCATCCTGCCGTGTGAACGAGCGTGAGTGTTATTTTGCTTAGTCGCTGTCCTTTTCTGTTTCCCCGCTGCGTGTGCACTCTCTCAGTCAGATACTGCAGAGTTGCGGACTGTGCTGCCCGTGTGTCGTGCATCACCGTGCTTCCTGGTCCGCCGCTACTCATGACGTAACCAGCCTATCTTACGTCAAGGTGGTTGAACTCCGTTAAAGATTTTATAACTTGGAACTCGTATTATACTGTTCCGTAAAAATATCTTCAGTGATATTGCAGAGGGAGACAATTCACGTCTCCCAGTCCAGACGTTGGGAGAGCTGAGGCTGGGCAACGCATTTGTTACGTCTCATGCTGAGATAATATTCCAGACAGTGATAACGGAGATAATACAGTCGACATTGTGTAATATATATTGGCGCCATTTTCCGCGTGGGACAGTCACTTCAGCCGTAGACAGTTGAGATATGCAACTGTTGAACTTTTTTATACAACAGCTCACTTGATAACTTCAAATAAGGACACGCTTAATAATCTGCAAATAACTCATCTATATAAACACGTGCTCAACAAAGTTATTTTGTCCATTCACGTAAGAGAACTCGACAGGAAATGCTGGGGGAGGTGTAGTCTGTCTGTAAACTGAAAAGTGAGCAGCACTCGTGATGGGAGCAGTTGCCTTTCCTGATAGACTAAGAACGAATTCCCGCTCTAGCAGTGTAGAAAAGGTGCAGAGATTTACGTAGATCTTGTCCATACGCGTTACTTCTGTAAATGTTATTAGCAATTCATATCTGCATTTCACGTGCTGTGAACGCATTTTGTGGAAGATAAGAATCCCATGGACATGTCTGCCCACAGAATCGCCATTGATTCATCAGGTACGCTGTAGAGGGCCGGTATAAATTTATGACACACCGTGCAGTTAGTTCCAGGTGCAGATATAACGGGGAATCTTCTACTCGCCCTTCAGTTTACAAACGTATGGAGAAGGGAAATACACGAACACAATCGGCGACCGTTCTTCCTCCGCGCTTCTACCCCGCAGAACAGAATTTATCCCTTAATACGGCTGTACTCCACCTTAGCCACTAACACGTACGACAATTTATCGTATTCCAGATAAATGTGAAGCCGACAGTATTGTTCAGGGTGTGCATAAGGAGAGATCTAACTGACATAAAACATCAACAAGTCCAGCTTCCAGCGCTGTTGTGTTGCAACATTTTACTAGGTCACCTCAAACCTATGGAACCCGGAGCAAGTCAAAGCGTGGTAAACCGATCAGGCGTACGGCGAATTCTGAAGGCTGTAAAATGGAACGTGTGCATTCCAAGGCCGCTGCGCACTATGAACGACAACGACCCGGATCGAAGGATGGAATATTGTGAGTAGTTTGAAGGCATGCTTCGCGAGGATGAACGGTTTGAGGGATGGTTATCTGGTCTCATGAGGCGCAATTCAAGCTGAGCGGTACTGCAAACCGCCACAATTGCGTTCACTGGGCTCCTAAAAATCCTCACGTTTACGTGAACAAACACGCAAATCTACCGGGTGTTAATTCGTGGTGTTGTCTGTCATTGCTCTGTTCGCCTCGCCCATTCTTCTTTGATGGTACTGCAACTGGTGTGGTGTATCTTCGTACACGGCCAACATAGTTTGTTTTTTTTTACCTGCCATGCGAGAGGCGTTTGAAAATGAAAAAGATGGCGCTCAGCCTTACTGTAATAGAGATGTCAAAGCCTACTTGGATGAAAATTTACTTGGACGGTGGAAGGTCGAAGGGGAACTGTTGAATACCCACCACGATCTTCAGACCTTACATCTGCTGACTTCTACCTAGGGGGGAACTTGAAATACGAAGTTCATCGACAGAAGCCAGCGACACTGAACGAGCTACGGGAAACGATTGGTGGGTCCTGTGTAGCTATCGCACAGGCAACACTGACAGCCGTAGTTTGGTCAGAACTTACTTTACTTTAATTTACATAAGAAGATATGGCTTGTGCGTTGGTTCTTAATGTGGAAGGTTTAGCACCCCATTTGCTGTTAGCTAGATTGTGGAGAATATTATTTCTGACAGTTACCTTTTGTCGCGTTTTTTCGCTATGGCACTTGTATGTCAGATATCTGTCGAGCACTACGCCCAGTTAAGTTAGTTTGTCGGTATGCTCCAGTGGTATTATTCCAAGAGACGTCAAGTTTACGGTTGGTTTGACAGGATCGAAGGTGGAAGACGCTGACTTGTGTTATGGACGGGTTTGGCTTAAGAAAGTTGTTTTCATAACACTCTGACTTTTCTCTAAGAGCTTTCTCCAGCTTCTGTTTTACATCCTCAAAGGTACTGCAACTGGTGAGGTGTATCTACATACACGGCCAACATAGATTTTTTTTACCAGCATACAGAAAATGTTTCGTATGCTTAGGCATCGGCTGGTCGTTGGAGCACAGATTAAATAGGGAGGACGCCAAAATGCTTCCTTGGGCCAGACCATTTTTCTGGTTTCTCCATCTCTCTTTTTCGCGTTGAGGACAACATAAAATTGTCTATTTTGTAATAGGGAGTCGATAATCTTAACAAATCGATAGTGTCTTAGTTCATTACAGAGCTTCTGGAGCAGCAGTCTGTCGTTAACGGTACAATCTTTTTATTTTAGAATCCGTCTTGTGTTCTGTTAAATACAGAATTTGGCTAGCACACGATTTTACAGCTCTAAAACCAGCTTGTTGAGGAATAAGTTTCATCTTAGTACAGTCTGACATACGATTTAAAATAAGTCTCTCATACAGTTTGTAAAGATGACATAGGAGAGATATTGGGCGATAGCTCTTTGGTGAATCAGGTGCGTTCCCGGGTTTCAAGAGTGCCACTATCCTTGCCTTCCGCGTATTGGTGATCTGCATGTTTCGCGACATTGATTGAAAAGTCGCAGGATCCAGTTTTTTGCGCCCGGTCCAAAGCGTTTGATCTGCTCCGTGCACATGTCATCCACCCCAGCTGCTTGGCCGCTTTTCATATTGCTGAGACCCTTGTTGAATTCCTTCATTGTAAAGGGCGTTAAAAACCTATTAGTTTCTGATTCTAAAGTCATGTTAATTTTTCTTTCTGTTGTTTTGTATTATCCTTTCCATTCAGGAGCAGCGGATGAGCCACTTGATTAAATATTACCGCGGCAGACTGTTTCGGACGATTTGAGTTTTCGTCAAGGTTTTTAATAAGATTCCAGGCTAGTTTGCTGCTATATGTAACATCCATCTTCTCCAGGGTCCCATCCATCTATTTTGCCGAGCTTCGCTTAGCATTTCCATCAAAGCTGTAAAATTTGAAGTTTTTTCTTGATTAAAGGGATTTTTTTGGTATAATTCCTCGTATTTGGCTAGGAGATGCCTGGAGTCATGTGAAATACCTGGGATGTATTACTGTCGGCAGACTCGTGGTATATGTTGTCTGGAGATTCTCTGTAGCATTCGCACAAATGCCTGGCAGTTCTTTGGGGTTGCGGCGTGGTTTGCTGTGGCTTTATCCAGTTCCTCTGCGGAAGTTTCCCAATTGGCCTTTTTAAAATTAAATCTTCTGAGGAACGGTACTGTAGTGGTCTACACGACTGTATACACCTGTACCCCTACTGGTCTATGCTGTGTTCGAGGTATAGATTGATATACTACTTTAGTACAGCAGTCTTTTATGTTTGAGCTGGTAATGCAGTTGTCGGGGTTATATCCACGTTTTCGTATTTTACTTGTGAATGAGGTGATAAGTTTTGGATTATGGAGGATACTGAGGTTTCTTATTTCTCTCCATTCCTCCAACATTTGTCGGTTCTCGTCTGTTTCACTATATCCCCAAGGGATGCTGTGGCAGTTAAAATCTCCTACAATGAATTTGGTATTTTGGTTTGTGGAGTTTTTTGGCGGGATGAAAACAAATTTTTTAGTGGAGGTTCATACACGGATGTTACTTTAAAGTTTCCAATTTCAGCTGTTAGTATTTCGATATAATTGACTGTAGATTTTCCGACAGAAGTCACCGTTATCTCAGCTCTAAGGAATATCGCACTGCCGTGTTTAGGATGAGGTGCTTCCACAGCTAGTCGCATTCCTTGTATTTCATATGCTTTTGCTTCTGCGGCTCTGTGGGTTTCTTGGATGCATAATACATCCCATTTATCAGTCTGGCAGAATTCCGATAAGATGTCTTGTTTGTTGTTTGTGGGTACCTCGACGTTTAGGCTTACAATCGTCAGGATGGGCTCTGAGAAGTGCCTGTTTGTTACCTTCTTCCAAGGTTTCCGGTGGTGGAAGAATTGGTCGTTATCGTTATTGATAACGTTTCCAGAGGACGCAGGCATGCTATAATCTGATGCCTTTGCTATAGAATGCTCTCGCGGAGACTCCTTCCTTGTCCCCCTGAACACATAAAGTAGCCTTTCCCCGTGTTAGAATTGTAACAGTATGTCATTTTGTTCCGTTGGAAATGAGCGTATGGCATCGTTGGCCAGGAGGCCTCATCCGGGGAAGTTCGGCCACCACCAAATCCAAGCCTTACTTCAGTCGACACCACATTGGAGGTCTTCGCGCCGGTAATGAAGATGAAATGACGTTGAGGACAACACAACACCCAGTCCCCGAGAGGAGCAAATCTCCAATCCGGCCGGGAATCGAACCGAGGCCCGCTTGCAATGGAGGCGAGCACGTTACCACGCAGCTATGCAGGTGGACTTTGTTCCGTTAATATTGACTATCAAAGTGTGTCTACTCTTTTTCAGACCTATCTATATTTGTTTTATCTCACTTCATTTAACAGGCAACAGTAGACCTAACTTTATAACATTAAAACACTACTTTTAATTATCTGTGAGTTTTCTATCCTATGCAACATGGAAACTAATAGTCCTAGAGAACACCGTAAAAGAGAAACCTATAATCGCCCCTCCCCCTATCTCCTTCCAACGCTCACACCCCACCGGCCAGAATTTTTAATACACTCCTGGAAATTGAAATAAGAACACCGTGAATTCATTGTCCCAGGTAGGGGAAACTTTATTGACACATTCCTGGGGTCAGATACATCACATGATCACACTGACAGAACCACAGGCACATAGACACAGGCAACAGAGCATGCACAATGTCGGCACTAGTACAGTGTATATCCACCTTTCGCAGCAATGCAGGCTGCTATTCTCCCATGCAGACGATCGTAGAGATGCTGGATGTAGTCCTGTGGAACGGCTTGCCATGCCATTTCCACCTGGCGCCTCAGTTGGACCAGCGTTCGTGCTGGACGTGCAGACCGCGTGAGACGACGCTTCATCCAGTCCCAAACATGCTCAATGGGGGACAGATCCGGAGATCTTGCTGGCCAGGGTAGTTGACTTACACCTTCTAGAGCACGTTGGGTGGCACGGGATACATGCGGACGTGCATTGTCCTGTTGGAACAGCAAGTTCCCTTGCCGGTCTAGGAATGGTAGAACGATGGGTTCGATGACGGTTTGGATGTACCGTGCACTATTCAGTGTCCCCTCGACGATCACCAGTGGTGTACGGCCAGTGTAGGAGATCGCTCCCCACACCATGATGCCGGGTGTTGGCCCTGTGTGCCTCGGTCGTATGCAGTCCTGATTGTGGCGCTCACCTGCACGGCGCCAAACACGCATACGACCATCATTGGCACAAAGGCAGAAGCGACTCTCATCGCTGAAGACGACACGTCTCCATTCGTCCCTCCATTCACGCCTGTCGCGACACCACTGGAGGCGGGCTGCACGATGTTGGGGCGTGAGCGGAAGACGGCCTAACGGTGTGCGGGACCGTAGCCCAGCTTCATGGAGACGGTTGCGAATGATCCTCGCCGATACCCCAGGAGCAACAGTGTCCCTAATTTGCTGGGAAGTGGCGGTGCGGTCCCCTACGGCACTGCGTAGGATCCTACGGTCTTGGCGTGCATCCGTGCGTCGCTGCGGTCCGGTCCCAGGTCGACGGGCACGTGCACCTTCCGCCGACCACTGGCGACAACATCGATGTACTGTGGAGACCTCACGCCCCACGTGTTGAGCAATTCGGCGGTACGTCCACCCGGCCTCCCGCCTGCCCACTATACGCCCTCGCTCAAAGTCCGTCAACTGCACATACGGTTCACGTCCACGCTGTCGCGGCATGCTACCAGTGTTAAAGACTGCGATGGAGCTCCGTATGCCACGGCAAACTGGCTGACACTGACGGCGGCGGTGCACAAATGCTGCGCAGCTAGCGCCATTCGACGGCCAACACCGCGGTTCCTGGTGTGTCCGCTGTGCCGTGCGTGTGATCATTGCTTGTACAGCCCTCTCGCAGTGTCCGGAGCAAGTATGGTGGGTCTGACACACCGGTGTCAATGTGTTCTTTTTTCCATTTCCAGGAGTGTATTTTGTTCAGTACATTCCCTCCTAACACTTCGCACAAATTTGGGAGTAGACTATTTTTCCCGTAGTTTTCCTTCGTTTACTTGACTACACCACGTACCTTCCATTCTACTCTGTTACTTGGTCCCCGTTTATTTCTTATTGATTTGTTATTCCTTCATCTTTAGTCACTACAACGCTGCGACCGGCGTGGTGCAACATGTAAATAAAGTCTAACCGAATAATGTTCTGCAGCGTTCACTGGTGTGGTATCTACAGAGTGCTGAACCATATAGTTGTCTCACCGTAGAGTATTCTGACAGACCACTTGAATTACATGTGAATAATGTACTGCATCATTCGCTAGAGTGGTAACTCAGGGTTCTATATGCAGGAATATAGTACAATATCACAACAAGATCTTTCTAGAGAAGCTGCATGGTCATCATTGTTATCTGTTCTTTCGGAACAGTTGCTATCTTCATGTAGTTAAAGTGATCCTGTGCCCAAAACAAAAAAGATTCGCCTGCTATAGTAAACAATATATTAGGCCATAGCGATGAGAGCTTACTTGTAACAGCAAAAGAAATTTTTCTGTCGGGGTAAACTTTCTAGGGGTGGATTTGTTCATGAGTTTCACTAAAACAATTTTTTCGTTGCTGGATGTGGGGTGTGATTTTTTCCCAGAGGGAACCATTGCTCCCACAAAGCCACCTCTTGTTACCTGAATGGTGAGCGGTGTAAGACCAAACAGACACAAATGTATGTGCTTCTATCGAGTGGTATGCATCTATAATATCAAGTATCCAAGAGTGGGGCTGCATCTATAATATGAAGTATCCTAGAGTGGGGATGCATGCATCCTATAATTTGATGACGCATTGTGTCATAATTCACTACTTGGAAATTGCCGCGTCGGATGAGACGATGGCATGTGTGATAGAGGACATGTTACTTTACTTGACACGATGAATTACATTACATGTCAAGGGTAGTAATACTTACTAAAATGTCTCTGAAACTACCAGATAAGTCGAAAAACTAGTTCCCTTCTTTAACATACCTAACTCTGCCCAGGACATATTCACCTTTCTGTGCTATGATAGGATTTTTCGTACTGTATTTGAATGAGAAAAGATCACAGAAACATAGTAGGGAAATCCCGCTTACGAAAGTTTGCCAAGGCTCTCCAAGAGCGTGTTTTTTGTTACTTGCCAACAGATTATTTTACACAGGATACAAATATGCTGTGTCTTTAAGCTATCAGTGTCAGCCGTGGGCCTCTACTCTCCTAACGTTGCACGTAGAGACTTTCTCTTCTCCCTTAGGAGTGAAGAAACCACTACGTAGCAGACATTTTCAGAATGACGGGGCGATTTACGAGGTAGGATATTTACTGAACAGCCAAAACACAGATTCCGAGTCATTCACCTTCGAGAAAAATCTGTAGCGATGAAGCGTGAATATGTAGGGAAGATCTGACATCCTCACTAAGTCTCATGTTGCAGCTTGATTTTTTTTTTTTTTCGAAGTGGTGATTGAGGGGCTCAGAATATTGCACAAGAAAATGGTATAAATGCACATTTGGAAAGCTAAAGTGTAGATTTCTTGTAAGTGAAAGGACAACCGATTTCCGACATAGTGACGCACTCTGTGATAGTAAAGTTCAAGCTTTAAGCCAACGCACGGACTATTTTTACAATACAACTAGTATAAATGAAATAGCAGATAGAAGAAGAATTGCTACTATCTTTAATAGCACAACAATACCGTAATGTGTATATTCTTATAAGTAGTAATATTTATTGCATGTTTAAATAAGATGTAGTTTCATATTACCGCTTCTACATCTTGAGTCGAGAAAACACAAAATGCAAATTTGTCAGAAGAGCGTTTCGAAAGATGGAATAAATACATGAATCACATACCAGTTTCTCTGGATATCCAACAAACGAAGTTTATTTCTCAAACGCCTTAATATTCATTTACGCATAGTAATTTTGTGAAAAAGTTATACATTATTAATAAATAAATATTTTATCGCTGGGTGGCGTAACATTTGGCTTTGGCCTGTCTCATTCTAAAAGAAAAAAGATCTACAAAATTGTGAACTTCAACATGTAACATAACTTATAATGTCAATGACTACAATACTTCAAACAATGTAACCAATATATATAACCTATGTCTCATTTTCTTCATTTAATTTCATTATTTCACTCATACTCTTGAAGTATCCCTTCGAAACCTGGTGTATATCGCATTAATAATATATCTTTCAGGTTTTTTTCGCAGATTGGAATAGGTTTTATGTACTCTTTTGATATTTGGAACAGATTAAGCTCCTGATGTTCTCGTCCTTTTCTAGTGATATTTTCAGTTGTGAATTCTTCGTAATCGTCACTTTTAAATGTGATGGGATTCCTTCATCAAAATGAAAAGATGTCGCTTCCGAAAATCGGAACTTAGATCCATCATCATGTTCGTCCTTCTTTGCAATATTTTTCTGCAAAGGTGTCACATGTATAAAATCTGCTTGCTTCTTTTCGTTGGGATCTTTAATGACTATAACCCAATCATCAGGGGTGTGTACTAAGGGGTTTCCGTTCTTAACGTGCTTCTCAATTAGACCAAAATCTCTTGAATGGGACAGTCGTGTGCCCAACTCGCGGAAACCAATGTTCAACGGCCTTAAATTTTTCTGATTACACCAGTGATCTCTCTAGTGCCAAAACTGCTCAAATTTTACCTTGGTCTCTGCAGTTATCACTAATTATGTGAGAAATGGCTGCTTGAGGTTGCCCTGTAACTAGGGATTTTAGCAGACAGCTTCCTATCTCCTCAGATCCACGCTTTGCATCACCGTTGCTCCACACGAACATATGTCCATTTTCAGACACACAGCCATGAATATCTAAACTGTACATCCATAATTTCCTCTTCTAAAATGCAGGCCAGGACGTCAGTCGCATTGTTCGGAAGGTTTCTTGTAGGTCTAATGCTTTTGTAAGATGTTCATCGGAATTATCTCTAGCCAACGTGGAAATCTGTGTAAGGATGTTTTGTTCTGCAGATGCTTTCACATGACGAAGGTTCCTTTCAATTTTTAATCTTCTAATCATATCTTCAGATGTAGTGAATTATGCAGTTTCAATGGAATTTGAAATTCATCATACTGACCCATTTCATTAACGTCGATATGCAGCACGATATTGGAACATATATTGTGCTCGAACATTATCAATTACGTCGAACAAAACTGTGTATTTATACACAGTCAACATGAGTTTAGAAAACTTCGATCTTATCAAACACAATTAGCTCTTTATCGCCCGAAGTGTTGAGTGATATTGACCAGGAATTTCAAATTAATTCCGTATTTCTAGATTTCCAAAAGGCTTTTGACACTGTACCACAGAAGCGGCTTGTAGTGAAATTGCGTGCTTATTGAATTTCGTCTCAGTTATGTGACTGGAACCGTAATTTCCTGTCAGAGAAGTGACAGTTCGCAGTAACTGACGGAAAAATCGAGTAAAACACAAGTGAATTCCGGCGTTCCCCAAGGTAGTGTTATAGGCCCTATGCATCATCTATATAAACGGCATAACAGACAGCTTAGGTTGTCTGTAGATGACGCTGTTGTCTATCGACTAGTAAAGTCATCTGAAGATCAAAACAAATTGCAAAACGATTTAGAAATGATATCTATATGGTGCGAAACTTGGCAGTTGACCAACATGAGTGCTAAAAGGAATCTGCTAAACATGATAAATCAGTTAAATCTTAAGTCCATAATATCAACTAAATACCTAGGAATTACAATTACGGACAACTTAAAGGGAAGTAACACATAATGTTGTGTGGAAGGCTAACCAAGAACTGCGTATTATTGGCATGTAACAGATCTGCTAAAGAAACCGCCTACACCGCCTTTGTCCGTCCACTGTTAGAATACTGCTGCGCGATGTGGGATCCTTACTAGATATGACTGATTGATTACATCGAGAAATTTCAAATAAGCGCAGGACGCTTTGTATTAACGCGAAATAGGGGAGAGAGAGTATCAGTGAAATGATACAGGATTTGGGGTGGACATCATTAAAACAAAGGCATTTTTCTTTGCAGCGGAATTTTCTTCTTCTTCCTCTTCCTTCTTGATCTCGCGGTTGTGCAGAGTCAGTGTGGTTAAGTACGGATTTGACAATGTTAATATTAAGAGGTGGCCGGATGTTTTTCCTGCCGCCACCCCATACCCCTCAGGACAGAATTAGTGTACCCCAGTTGTCGGTATCAAATGTAATCCACGGAATAGTGTGAACGTGTTCAGATGTCTGCGAGGCATGTAAATGAGGTGGAAAGTGGGGAACCAGCCCTGTATTCACATAGTGGTATGTGGAAAACCGCCTAAAAACCACACACAGGCTGGCTGGCACACTGGCACTCGTCGTTAATCCACCAGGCAGATTCGATCCGAGGCTGGCGCGCCTACCCAAGTCCAGGAATCAACACGTTAGCACTCTCGGCGAACCTAGTGGGTCTTCTTTACGGCAAAATTTCAATCACCATCTTTTTGCTCCGAATGTGAAAATATTTTGTTGATGCCGACGTATATAGGCAGAAACGACCACCACAATAAAATAAGGGAAATCAGAGCTTGCACCGAAAGATATATCTGTTCGTTTTTCCGTGCGCTGTACGAGATTAGAATAATAGAGAATTATTGTGAAGGTGGTTCAATGAACCCTCCGTCAAGCACTTAAATGTGATTTGCAAAGTATCCATCTAGATGTATATGTAGATCATATAAATGACATGTGTCTAAAACAGGTAAATGGAAACCAATATTAAATCCCTGGTTAAAAATATCGGACTGATATTTGCTTTTGATGCATTATTTTCTTCACAATTTTAAAATAATATTCCTGATGTAACGAGAGATCGACATGTCATGCCCGAAGTGCACTTTATTAGGTTTCTGTGAGATGTTGTAGTGATTGTCATACTTAGATATATTATTTATGAAGTTTTGAACTGTCTCTACTGCTTCTTGTGAAATTTTCCTTGAAGGGTTCCCATTTTTTCCTGGAAACAAAAAAATTTAGTTTAAAATTAAAGAACCATAGTAGAGAATTTTAGTGAATTTGTGATTGGAAACGATACTCACAGAAAAAAAATAAGTAAACAGAATAAAACATAATTATGGATTTTCCAGGAAGCAATATTAAGTTAATCTTTAGATATCTCTACAGTCTTTTGGAAAGGTTGAGTGACCACTACGCAAGCATATCTGTAAGTGTTGAAGATGTCTTTGATTGTGCTGGAGCCCATGCTTAAAAATGCCTCTCGGTGTATCAAAATACCACACTCATTAACATTAACTTGGTACAGAAAAGTAGCCATTTCTCACGAAACTATGCTTTTCTCTTTCAGTGGGTACCTGAAAAAATAAAATATTTTCAGCAATCAACAAAATAATTTTATCCATAAGAAAGTACGTCACATACAAATCAAATTTCTGATTTTCGTTAATCATTGGACACACTCTAAACAATGAAAATTTACTTTAAATGGTGTATAAGGTACAACTCAAAGTTTTATGTGATCTAGGCTATTGAAAGTTGTTTAGTAGGTAAAACAGATCGCACCTACAGTTCTCTCAAAATGAGAAAATTCAACCTTTTTCAGTTCTTCATATTTCTTCTTTTTTCTGTCCTTAGGTGTTTTAGCGGGTGATACCTCCAGACATCTTTTACATTCGTCAGCATCCTAAGTCTGACAAAATATTGAGAATGAGAAAGACTAATGCCAGTTTAGCATATACAACTCGCACCGATATATTATACAAACAACCTTATAATACTAAAATTATTACCAAAAATGCAGTATTAATAGGAGATGGATAATCTGTGTATGATTTGCACCAACATATTTCAATTAGCGTGTAAATAATAGTATTACGCAACAGTAATGTAGTATGATACAAACCTAAGCCTCAATTTTTCAATTGTTAAAAAATTAAGTATTTATGAAATACCGTGTAGTTTTCGGAAAACTGTTCATCAGAGGGACAATAACTGCTTCCACCTGACGAATAATCTTCATCAGAACTGGCCACTTCTTTGTCAGAATCTTCTTCTTCGGTTAAACATGGAAATTACCTCTTTTTTGCAAGCGCCATTTTGCCTTGATTTTAGATTGTTTCACAGCCGGGAAAACCTAGTTCCTCAACATATGTCAACAACAATTGTGAACTTCTCTATCCTGTGGTGAGTGAAAGTTAAAATATTTTTGCAGCAACTTTCCCTGTTGATTTGAAGTTGAACTAATACAAAAAGAACTTGTTTTGAGAAACGTGCAGCTTTGGTCTATATCATATTTGTGGTGTCACCGCCAGACACCACACTTGCTAGGTGGTAGCCTTTAAATCGGCCGCGGTCCGTTAGTATACGTCGGACCCGCGTGTCGCCACTATTAGTGATTGCAGACCAAGAGCCACCACACGGCAGGTCTAGAGAGACTTCCTAGCACTCGCCCCAGTTGTACAGCCGACTTTGCTAGCGATGGTTCACTGACAAAATACGCTCTCATTTGCCGAGACGGTAGTTAGCATAGCCTTCAGCTACGTCATTTGCTACGACTTAGCAAGGCGCCATTTCCAGTTACTATTGATGCTGTAAAACATGTACCGTCAAGAGCGATGTTCACCAATTGTGGATTAAAGTTAAGTATTCCAGCAGCTACGTCCTTTTTTTGCTAGTCTCATTTCCTTGACCTGTTCCAGACCTCACGCCAGCCTGCGTGAGCTAAAACGCGTGCCTTTCGGCCTCCTCCCTCTATTCGGGCATCTATTTTCCTTTTACAGTAAAGAAATAGCCTAATGTGTATGTTCTTACGAATAGTAATATTTATTGTGTGTTTAAATCGGACATATTTTAAGATTACGGCTTGTAATGTAGAGGCAAAATCTGTTCTCTGTGAAAAGGCAAAGAAACCCATCAAACGTGTATTTGTTCCCCAAGACAGGATGTAAACAATGAAGCAGGTCAGCAGAAAGTTTTCCGTAGTGGAAACTAAAACAGAAAACTTCCCTTCAATTAACGCCATAGATGTCATACCAAAGGACAAAGTAGCAAAACGAGCAGAAGGGGACAAAATACAATGGCGAAACACCGGATGGATCTGAATCGGCAAAGAAAATTCTCTAACAATGCAGTTCAAGTCACTAATCCGCGATCTTCAGCTTACAGAAGCGGACTTAGAAGCTCAAATATTAGTCCTCCATCAATCCCTCTTCTGCAGCCTTTGCCTTAAGATGAGTTTGACATAAAATTCAAGAAATGGGACAGTCTTCAGGCGATGAAGAACTACATCCCGAGTTCTGGAACAATATATGCCACTTCTACACAGCAGCTACTATGGGTGCGAGAGGACGAGTCGAGAAAGAAGAGGATGTGATAAGAGAAGGAGAGGAGGAAAATTTAAAAGTGTACAACACAATGGTACAACATCACGTGTGTTGCCCAGGAAGGACATCCTTCAGGAGAAGGTCATGAGTGTGATTCTATGGACAGTCACTGTGAGGGGATTATAGAAACTGACTATGAAAAATCTCTTGTAATTTTTGGGGTCACTTCAACATATCTTCGTTGTGGTATATTAATTTTGCTTGCTATTTATTTATTATTATCCAGCTTGTTATATTAATTTCGCTTTAAATAACTTAGAAGCAGAATGAGATTTTCACTCTGCAGCGGAGTGTGCGCTGATATGAAATTTGCTGGCAGAGTAAAACTGTGTGCCGGACCGAAATTCGAACTCGGAGCTTTTGCCTTTCGCGGTCAAGTGCTCTAGCAACTGAGTTACCCAAGCACGACTCACGCCCCGTCCTCACAGCTTTACTTCTGCCAGTATCTCGTCTCCTACCTTCCAAACTTTACAGAAGCTCTCCTGCGAACCCTGCGGAACTAGCACTCCTGAAAGAAAGGATATTGCGAAGACATGGCTTAGCCACAGCCTGGGGGATGTTTCCAGAATGACATTTTCACTCTGCAGCGGAGTGTGCGCTGATATGAAACTTCCTGGCAGGTCCCGAGTCGAGTCTCGGTCCGGCAAACAGTTTTAATCTGCCAGGAAGTTCCAACTTAGAAGCAGTCTTGATCGCTTAACTTTTTCAATGGTGACCGGCTTCGATCTTTTTATCAGATCATCTTCGGACCTACAATAAACAGGAACTGATATTAACATAGCATATATTCATGAAGCAGTAAATAACGCTGATGTACCATGAATGTTTGCCAGAGGCGGTGGCGCATGGCAATCCTCTTGTTTGTGGCTGGTGGTGTATTGCAACGTGAAGAGTTTTCGTTTTTTATGGCGGGATACTAAGACACAGCGTCACCGGTTCATATCCAGTCCAAGTCCGGTGGACAAGTAAGAGGAGATTCAAAGCAACGGCAGAGTAACAGCCGAGCATAGCACTTTGAAGGTGAGGCGGTGGAACTTTAAGTTCCGTGCCATCCTCCGACGGCGGAAGGACAGAGGAGGGGTGCAGCAATGCGCCAACTCTACGGTCAAAGAGAAAAGTGGCTGGACGCAAACAGGCCACTGCTAGTGTCTGTACGAAACGGACAGAAAAACGTGGTCGTATTGGGCCTATCGTCAGTCATAGCCCGAATCCGAGGCCTCCAGGATGGTAAGCGGAACGGGGTGTCGGTACCAGCGCCGTGGAACTGTAGTGCCGATGGTTTGGAGTCCAGCGATTGTCTCACAGAGGACGTCGACTTTTCTGTACTGTTGGCGAGCCTTACGGCGAATGGTCGTCTTGAGAAGCGCTGTATTTGTCTCCTCAGAGTGACAACCTTGGTGAGCGGAGGAGCGTGAAGACTCAACCTGAGCACTTTATTCTGTAGGCGCTGGAGCGTCAGCATCCGGGCCTTACTAATAGGGCCCACGCAGAGGAACCATACGTTAGTGAGGGTAGGACAACGGAGTGATACAGCCAGAGCTTGGTATCTAAATTCAGCTCTCGGCTGAAGAACAGTGGGTACAAGGCGTCAACTTTAACACTTTATGGGCGATGTATTCTGTGAGGCGGTGGAAGAAAAGTTTCTTAACCAACCAGACCCCGAGATACTTGGTAGCTTGGGCCCACGGGACCCGGACTGAGATGTTGTGTCGGAGTATATGATGCCATTTAGTGAAATAGACAGCCGTGGTTTTACTGGAGCAACACTAGCTGACTGTTGCGTCCACTTGTCTTTGGAGGAGAGCAGTGAGTTGATCAGGATTGCGGCCGGTCGTATAAAGCGGCGTATCATCGGCGTATTGCGCCAAATGGCAGTGACGGATGACAGGCATGCCGTTGACATAATTAAAAAGAAGAGGGGACATCACAGAGCCCTGATGGGTACCCATTGACATGTGGCGTACACTGGAGCGCTTTCCCTACTGACCAACGAGGAACGTGCTCTAGTGAAGGAAATCATCCACAATCTTAACGTAGATGTTATGGATGGGCGTTTGTGTCAGTATCTTATACACTAGGTTGTTAGGAATTATCTTAAGCATTCTGCACGTACAAGAAGACTGCTGCCGTCGACATTCTGGAATTAACACCCTTGTTGATGTGCTCCGTGATCCGGAGAACTTGCAGTTCAGCAGACAGGTGGGAGGTAAACCCAGACTGTTCAGGATGGATCATCGCAGCTACCGCCAAAGGCTGGTAAATGCAATGGAATATGAGAGAACTCCAGGACCTTCTCCATGGTGTTCAAAAGGCTGATGGGCTTGTTGTTGGTAGTTACTGTAGGGTCCTTAGAAGACTTTTGGATCGCAATAAGCTTTGCCTGTTTCCACTGTGGAGGGCAAAGGCCACTCTGAAGACAACAGTTCATATCCTGGTGAAAAGGACTAGTGATTTTGCGGTAGCTTGCAGAGATGTTCGTCGACGATCCCACCGAGGCCGGGTGCCGAATTCCCTCATTTCCTCTGGAGGATTCAGAGCACTTCCGCTGCGGACATACGGCGAGTGGATGTAAGTGGTGGTCTGTTTTGGAAGGCAGCTACAGCCCTCAGCAAATCTTGCTCATCCTGGAGTTCATCTGGCGTGGGGTCCAGGACGAGCAGTTGGGTTTGGGCATCAGCCAGGATTTCCACCATGTGGAGGGTATCATATGTGAGACCAGTGGCAATCTAGACGGGTTGGTGGGTCTACAATGTGGTATGATGCAGGGCTCAGACGACAACCCAGTCTGATTGATGCTGGAGGAGAAAGGTGGACATCCTATCCTCCCACTGTTCCGATTTCCAATTCGCTAAGCGGCGACTGAACTCCTGTGGGAGATGCTTGTCCTGAGGGTCACAGTAGTGCTTCCACCGGCGGTGGCAGTGGTTCTTTTGGATTTTCAGTTCACGCAAAAGTGGAGGTAAATCATCCAGTGGTGTTAGAGGCCTAGGAATGTGGGAAGTAGAGACATTCACCGCTCACTGGATTTTAGCGGTGAGGTAGTCAACCACACATATAAGATTGGCAGTGTTTGTGAGGTCTAGGTCCGGCTGGGTGCTGTTGTTTAGGATCCTTGCAAATTTGGCCCAAGCAGTAACCATGTCAGTAGAACAGACGTCAGAGGACAACGCAACATCGGTAAGGTGTAGAAGGACTGGGTCATGGTCAGAAGTTAGGTCCTGTACTGTACCCAAAGAAAACTGTAAAGCAACGTGTTTAAAAATGGCCACATCCAAAACATCTGGCTGGCAGTTGGATGGGACTGGTATGTGCATAGGAGTGTGTGGGCCATAGACAGACAGCGCCAAGGCATCTTCCAGCTCAAGGAGGAGGAGACCCTTGGGATTGGCAACACAAGGATGTCACACTGGATGTTTGGCATTGAGGTCAGCCCCTATGATAAGCTTCTCAAATGGCGTCAGCTTGCAGAGGTCTGCCACAAGGAGTGGTTGGTTAGGGCTCAAATAAGCAGCAGCAAATGTGACGGGCCCAAGGTAGGGGAGACAGTGACAGCTGTGGCCTCTGTGTAGTCCAGAGGCTGAAGAGCCTCTTGGTTGTGGACCAACCCCCTGCAGAGAAACACAGCAATTGAGCCAGTCAGTCCGATAGCACACGATGTTGCATAGGTGAAACACGTCAGTCAGCTTAAGGTGTGTTTCAGGAACAAGGAGAATGTCCAGATGAAGGTGCTGAGTTCATCCTTCATCCATTTCATATCATTGGCATCAAGGATGCAGACAACGATATTCCTAGGGGGATGGTGGTTGTGTGGTGGGCGAACCGCCATTATAATAAGATCTGGCTGAGCCCTTCAATCAGGGCGATGACCTTCATGAGTCAGTCCTCTGACCGACCGATTTTTTGAACCATATCATGAATAATAGCCCTGATGTGGGGCTTCGTGAAAAAGGAGACGACCTGCTGGATGTCTTGCATGTCGTCCCGAAAGGATATATCAGCTGGGGGTATTTCCCAGGTAGATTGCTGGATCCTGTGTCGAGCAGGCACATGAGTTGGCACTGGCAGAGGAGATACCACCCCAACAGGTTGAGCAACTTCAGCAGGTGGGTGTGAGGATGGTGCAGCTGGTCTTTATGTTTGGCAATTGTTAGTGGCCGCCACAGGAGATGGACGAGGAGCAGGAGACCAAGACATATCAGCAAGGGTGGGCTTATGGGAAGGAACTGAAGGGGGCTCCTGTGGTGCAATTGCAGAAAGAGGCTGAACATCCCCCACTGGAGGAACCTCAGCTTGGCTCCAGATGAGAGGGAAATGGGTGAGGTCTCAGAAGGGTGGAGGCGACCAATTCGACTGAGGTTTCTTCCTGGGAGGGTGGGAAGACTTAAGCACCTTTTGATACACAGGGCAGCCCTTCCAGGAATCCAGGTGGTGGGGATCATGATATGTGCCCTCACACCTGGCACAGGAGGGTTTCTCCAAGGCTGGGAGGGTGCAAGTCTCCAACACATGCAGACCTACACACTTGACACAGCGCAATGCCAAAGAACAGTAATTAGCAGTGTGGCACAAGCGCTGTCACCTACGGCAAATGGAGGGCCCGGCGCGGCCTTCATAGGATTCAATGTCCACTTTAGTGCTCAGAAGATACCGGATTTGGTAGATCTTTTCAATATCATCCCTACTAGAGAGGGAGACCACATGTGTGGGCAATGGGATTAACCTGTAGGTCTCAGGGTCCCTCTTGCTGTATTGATGGACCAAAGGGTCCATGAAGTTGAGATGGAGCAGTTTGCTCCTGACATGCACTTACATAATTTCAGGTGGCAAGCCTTTAATGACAATTTTTGTCTTCCTGTCACCAGAAACTTGGGGAGTGTAGTAAGGCATTTCCCACGATTTGAAGAAGGACAGCAAGGTAATCTTCTTTGCTACCGAGGAGGTACTGGACATGGTCCTTCTGAAAGACAGCCCCAACTGACCACCTGAGGCTTTGTAGTTCAGCATTCAGCTTTAGGTAATTCTTTGGATGGTATAGCACAATTGGAGGGATTTTCTCTTTCTTTGGTTGTGCAGACAGTGGAGCCTGAGAAGTGGGACCAGAAAATGGACCCACGTCCATGGCATTATGGGGCGCAGCTTCCCCTTGAGAGGGCGCCGCAAATGCGGAACCACCGCCACCGTGACGAGGGCGTTTGGAGTTTCTGTGACGGCGCGGGCCAACAGTAGTTAAGTCCTCAGGAGGCCCATCAGACAGAGTAGACGCAGCAGCACTCGGTGGGGGCGGCAAGTTGGTGGAGCGTTGGTAGGGCTGATGGCGCAGCCTGACAAGAGGGATCAGCAGCGGTACCCACGTCCTTGGCCGAAGCAGGTGCGGCTTCCCCTGGAAGGGTGGCATCTGAACTGGAGCCATCGCCATTGCGACGAGCATGTGCGGACGAGCGGCAGGACGTACGGTGGCGGCGTGTTCGAACAGAGGTAACGGCCTCAGAAGGCCCATCCGGGCGGTGAGAGGAAACGGACGAAGCAACCCGGCGTCCAGGTGGAGATGAGGTACAGCAGGTGGCTGATTCGACAGGGAAGGACAGCTGTCGGATGAGAGGTCAATCACAAGGCGACCAGGTGACTTGTCAGACGACGACAACGACGATGAGCGGTCCCGCACACGAGGGGGTGGGAGGAGCACACTTAGATTGGGGTCAGTGCCAGAGGCGACCGGAGATTTTTGGCGGTCGGCACGCCACGCGCGGTCCTTGACCCATTGGGAGATGGCAGTATGGGCGCCACCGGCAGCACGCTGCTTGCTCGGTAGGCACCACAGCGCCACGCGGGGCGGAGGACGAGTCGCTTTGCCGCGGCCTCGAGCGCCGGGCGGTATCCATAAGAAAACCCTGGCTGTAACGGCGCAGCCAGGGTAGTATCTACTACAACCCTGAAAAAGACAAATACCAAAACAACGCCTAAGAAAGCAGTAACGAATCACGTCGTCTGAAACAACAACACAACCCTGTAGAGAATACTCGTGAACGTTACGAAAGATCTACGTGCACAATCGAAGACAACGTACAGTGAACACTACGGGATTCCAATCCGTTCATGACGTGAAGAACACGAGCCGCTAATTAAATACATCAAGCCCCGCCCACTGTCTCCGGCATTACGTCATGGATAGCCAATCATGTAAGTTGCATTTCTGCCGCTTAAAAAAGTAACGTGGTAGTTACTGTAAGTCATTATTACCATCTATAGGACTTACAAAACACGCTAAAATCTGGTCGCTCTAAAGTTGCCAGGGAAACCCAATGAAGGTCGATCAGTACATGGTGTGAGTAAGTGCTATGAACATGAGTTCCTGTTATCATTAAATTTTAATTGAAAGACATCTCGTCAAAATAACTTCAAAAATAATAAATCGGAGCTCCTATTACCGTTACGGTCGTTGGTCTGCATAGGATGCTATCATGAGCGTAAAATTACTGACATTGTGCCGATAAAGAGCAGATAAAACCGCTGTCTGGATGGTCACATCATTGGCGGACGAAATAATGTCTTCAATAAATATAATGTTATATTGTACTATAGTGTTAATAAATATACCAATAAAAGCCGGCATAGCAGGGTAGGGTGAAAGGCATCCCTTGTCAAACAATAAAACACATAAAAGTACACATAGCGTTAGATAAGGCATCCCTTGTCAAACAGTAAAACACAGGTAAGTGGCATAAGGCAAGAAAATGGATTGGTGCACACACGCACTTAATCCAGCGTAATATGTTGTATAAAAACGATCACTTGTAAATATAGTACAAAAAATATAAAGCACGTTAATGTGGTAGCAAACATATTGAAGAACATAGGCAGATTCGTCTACGTAATGTCTGTGCATGTAATATAATAAAATGCAAAATATAAACAAATGTGGTAAGCAGTAGCGTACAAACACAATCGACAATAATTGTTTGGTTAAAATCTAATTAAAAGGAATCGTTACAGCGAAGGTATGGTTATCGTGACATCTCTACTCATCCAGACTAATGGAACATCGTGAAGGGTGAAGTATTTTAGAATAGTTCCTCAAACGGATCAAAGAAATATTTTTCTCTGAAAGCCAGTTGTTCTTTAAGTAGAGTTTCTGGATCTTTTTTTCCGACGTATATAGATTTCCAGTTAAGCGATCAAGACTGCTTTAAGTTATTTATAATAAATACAGATCGCTGTTGTCCTATATAAGAACTATGTTCTTTAAAAAAATTTTTTTTTTCATTTTAATTACTGACCCTCATCTAACAATGAACATATATTGTATTATGTATATCATGTGTGTTATACCAAAAAATCTTGAAAAGAAAGAAAAGTAAATGAAATGTTTTTGCACTTGTACCAGTTTTATAGTAAAAAAGCTTTGAGATGCAAGGAGTATCATTATTTTTAAAAAATTACAAATAAATGCAACTGCACTACAATTTCTAACTATACATACAACTCTACACAGACTAACTGACCATTAGAAAAAATTACTTGATTTTTCGATATTAACTCACATAACTTATAAACAGCCATTTACCTTTGGAAGTCACTTACTCAGTTTGCTTGAGCAAACATCTGTAACACTCAATTAAAAACTTACGATTATCCCTCGTATTAGTTATTGGGGAGATTGAGTTTGAGTTTGAACACAAAGAAAAAAAATACAAGGCACATTGTTAGATTTGAAGTGAATACTTTAGAGTTTATTGGCGGCGCAGACTATTGCAAATTGATATGATAATTGGAAGAATTTCTCAGGAGCTACAGTTGCTTGGGCGGTCAACCACGTGGTATTTTGCGGCAGAGAGGACGTCCTGCTGACTCAGACGTGGGGGCGAAACACTCACATCGTGCCGGGGTCGGGTCATGCCGCTAATAACGGAGAATTAGTGGCCGTACCGCCAGGACCGGTGCATTTTAAAAACGGCCCAATCAAAGACGGTAATTGGCAGTTATTTGCTACCGCTCTAATATACGACCAGCGCAGCCGACGACTTAATTAGAATCGACATTCAGTTTAACGTTTCGTTAAATTACGCTACCAACTGCGGTGTTAACTGCTGGTCGGGCCCTACAAATTTCGTCTTCACTGACGTTTTCCACCGTCCACGCGTTTGGAGTAGGCACACAGAAGTTGTGAAGTGTATACCTCGCTTTGAGCAATGATTTTGCAAGGTACAATGATATCTCAATAAATACTCAGTAGAGATTCATTAACTGCCTTTATTAGTTTCATGGGAGCCATAGTGGATATTTGTGACACAAGAGAAAAAGTAAAATAAATGGAAACCGTAATAATAAAATAGACCTATTGTTTTTTAAATGACAACACAGAAAAAATATTCATATTCCTATTAGAAATTTTCTAAGCCCTGCAATTAAGAAGCACCTCACATCACCGCCACAGCCCATCTTTACTGAAAAAGTAGAAAATAAATTCAGCAGACTGACTCCTAACAAAATTCACTAAAGTACTGAATATTTAAACACACATTCACACATGTTCATATTATTACGCCGTAGTCTACTTCTGCTTCCGTTACGATCTATTACTCTTTCCTACTAGTCTCTACCATTTTATTGATTACATCTATGAATGCATCAGTAATAAACTCTATTAATGTGTGATATTAAAAATATTTACTGCATATTGCAAAAAAATTTTCTGTACTTTATATTGCTCCTTATAGCACTACTATATATTTCTGTACGAAAAACTGGCGACAAGTAGGCATCGGCCACCCTCTGACACTGTATATATACACTATGTGATCAAAAGTATCCGGACGCCTAGCAGAAAACGACTCACATGTTCGTCCCTCCCTCCATTGGTAATGCTGGAATTCAAAATTGTGTTGTCCCGCCCTTAGCATTGATGACAGCTTCCACTCTCGCTGGTACACGTTCAATCAGGTGCAGGAAGGTTTCTTGGCGAATGGCAGCGCATACTTCACGGAGTGCTGCACTGAGGAAAGGTATCGATGTCGGTCGGTGAGGCCTAGCACGAATCCGGCGTTCCAAAACATCCCAAAGGTGATCAATAGGATTCAGGTCATGACTCTGTGCAGGTCAGTCCATTACAGGGATGTTATTATCGTGTAACCACTCCAGCACAAACCGTGCATTATGAACAGGTGCTCGATCGTGTTGAAAGATGCAATCACCATCCCCAAACTGCTTTTGAACATTGGGAAGCAATAAGGTACTTCAAACATCAATATAGGCCTGTGCTGTAATAGTGTCACGCAAAACAACAAGGGGTGCAAGCGCCCTCCATGAAAACACGACCACACCATAACACCACCGCTTCCGAATTTTAGTGTTGGCACTACACACGCTGGCAGATGACGTTCATCGGGCATTCGCCGTACCCACACCCTGCCATCGGATCGCCACATTGTGCACCGTGATTCGTCACTCCACACAGCGTTTTTCCACTGTTCAGTAGTTCAATGTGTACGCTTCTTACACCAAGCGAGGCGTCGTTTGGCATTACTGGCGTGATGTGTGGCTTATGAGCAGCCGCTCGACCATGAAATCCACGTTTTCTCACCTCCCGCCTGTCATAGTACTTGCAGCGGATCCTGATGCAGTTTGGAATTCCTGTGTGATGGTCTGGATAGATGTCTGCCTATCACACATTTCGACCCTCTTCAAATGTCGGCAGTCTCTGTCAGTCAACAGACTAGGTCTGCCTGTACGCTTTTGTGCTGTACGTGACCCTTCAGGTTTCTACTTTACAATCACATCGGAAGCAATGGATCTAGGGATGTTTAGGAGTGTGGAAATCTCGAGTACAGATGTATGACACAAGTGAAAGCCAATAACCTGACCACGTTCGAAGTCCATGAGTTCTGCGGAGCGCCCCATTCTGTTCTTTCACGATGTCTAATAACTACTGAGGTCGCTGATGTGGAGTAGCTGGCAGTAGATGGCAGCACAATGCAGCTAATATGAAGACCGTATGTTTCTGGGGTGTCCGGATACTTTTACTCATATAGTGTACGTGCGGTTTTTCTACGACGTTCGTCGTCTTCCGATTCCCAAGTTTCATAGTTTCCCATCTGTTCAATATTCTTCCTGTAGGCTATTTAAATTCATCGCATCATTAACATCTTACACCCATCTTCTGCGTGGACCTCCACGTTTTCTTCGTTCAGCTGGGTCCATTTACATATTCTTTCTACCGATCAGTTTTCAGTTGGAGGTGGTCACATCAAGTCAATACTTTGCTATCTACGGCATCGACAACAGTGTCTTTTTCTGCGATAATTTCCCGTATATTTCATTTCTGTCCTGTTGCAATCTGCAGATGTGGAAACTTCATCGACAAATATCTGTCTCAAGGGACATAAGTTTGTTTTTGGTTCATTTGGGTAGCTCTCATATTTGTGCGGCATTTGTGGTCTCTCTACCATTGGCTTGTACACCAAGAGCTTCGTTTTCTGTGTAAATAGCAGGGAGTTAAGCTGGCCGATTACTCTTTTTCCTTGACCAGTTTTATTTGTGATGTCTTGTGTGATTCCTCTGTTTGTTGTAAAAGTGGGGCGCAAGTATGTTAATGTACAGACATTCCTGATTTTGCAGAATCTACATCCAAAGCTTCTCGTTCATCTTCACCCATTATATTCCCTCTGTTTTGTGTTTATTGTCAGGCATCATTTGAGTATATAACTACCTCTTGGAAATGTATATCGGCATAAGCATAAGGCTGGTTTTTTTACATATTTGTTCACCAAATTCGACAAATTTTACATCTGATATTCATTTTATAGCAAATGCGTTTGTAACCTCCCAACAGAAAAATATTCCGTAACCTCTCAACAGTAAAAACAATATAATTGTTTATTTCATTCACATTCAGCGTAACCTTGCAATAGTTTATTATTCCGTAACCTAGGAATAATAAAAATATGACTCACTTATAACCTTTCAATAATTGACTGTGAATTTAAACTGGTAAATTTTGGACGTCAGCAGTGCTGCGTCATGGCCCTGAAAGATCATTTTGAATAAATTGAAAATTCTTACCTCAATGAAGTGGCCGGATAGCGCATATATATCTGCTCTTACAATAAATTTCTGTGGCACAGCCCAGTGCGATGCTGGCCGATAGACTTGTCATGTATAAAAAGAACAACTGATTTTTCTTAGCAATAATAGGGATGACCATGGATTGGGGAAATTAGTAAATTCTTTAAATTGACATGAGTGATTGTCAAAAGTTACTTTTTATAAGAAAGATTATTATTAAGAGATTTTTTTAAAACATTTACATGGGACTTGATATAACAATACTAGGCTGCTTTTAACTTATATTATACCGCTCAGGCACGTCCATCGCTCCCACGACCGGCCCAGCCAACTCCACACGCGCGACTGCTTACTCCCACTGCTACACAGTTCCTACTGCAGTCAACACTGCTCTTTGGTCTCAGATTCTCTTATAGCTTACATATCGCAGGCAGCGCGTGAGCAATCCATCGAAATTACATCTGCTCGAGTGCGCTAGCAGCAAATTCCTCAATCATGGACCTCTTACACGTTATTTCGTATTTGTATTTTTAAACACAACGATTGGTTAATGCGACTCCGGCATATGAGTATACAAGCCATAAAAGAAATAATACGCCGATTTTATATCGGTAGGATCTGCACACCAGCGCAATATCGGTTTGCATACTTTCACGATACATAAATAATAGAGATAATTCAACTATGCAGGAAGTCTATGAGCTCTTCACGGGGCACTATCTCGCTGTCAATGAAGTCACATTGACAAGAAACGGACCTATGCCTCGGAAAGTACGAACAGAACCCGCTGGCGTGTCTCGCAGCTCGATTAACACTCAAGGAACGGCTGCCACGGTTTCCGTACCGCCGGATCCAGGATAGGGAAAGCAATCTTCTAATTACGGTGCCCGCGGCGAACACAGATGCTCCCCGACAAAGAAGCTGTAGAATTCTTTTAACGGGCAGCACGCGATCCTGTTACCGAAACAAGACGACACGGCAGCTGTATAGGGCGGGAGCTGACAATTGCATTCTCCGTAATTAGGGGCAGCCTAATGCTGTTAGGCTGTTCCGGGGCGGGAAAGAAGGGTGGCGAACGGCGCGCGCATTGTCCGCCTGCCCCGTGCTCTGGGAGGCAGGTGCGGGGGACGCAGGATAATGAGTGCTGGGCTGCCGCGGCGGGGGCCGAGACGCTTCCGGTGCGATGGGGCATAACGGCTGACTCATTTGAGATCTGCTGCCTAGGCACATGGTCCATACACGTGATAAAAATGTACGTTCAGCGCCAGCGCAGCTTGACGTAGGTCCCACGAATTTGAGGCAGCTCCAAAAATGGGCTCGCCCAAGGGAGAGTGTTGGTGTCAATTCTATTCGACCTATATACAAATAACCAACCAACTCCAGACAAAACTTTTGTACATGCAGACGACCTGGCAATAACAGTTCAAGGCAACAGGTTTGAAGGCATCGAGGAGAAACTAGAAACCGCCCTTCCTACAATGTCAACCTGTAAGGTGTCAGGCAAATCCAACACCTTCCATGAAAACCCTGACATGATAAGCAAATCCAGTAGTATGTCGCATAGCTCCGAATAAATCGTGACATTAAATTAACCAAAGTAATACGAGTA
This sequence comes from Schistocerca cancellata, assembly GCF_023864275.1. NCBI lineage: Eukaryota > Metazoa > Arthropoda > Insecta > Orthoptera > Acrididae > Schistocerca > Schistocerca cancellata. Next base: position 185,408,570 of record NC_064626.1, read on the forward strand.
ACGAGAGAGCAAATGGAATACCACAGACTAACACAAGAATGCCAAAATGCATGTCATACCTTCCCACCGTGAGACAGACGCAGTTCCGAGGGGAGAAACGAGAACAGAAGCCGAGAGCAGAACTGTGTTAAGCGAGAATGCCCTACGATAACGGACACCCACGTCACCAGCTAACCGCTAGGGCTACACCACCCGCAAGTTTTAGCGTGAGACTTTTTCGCGTCTCTGTTACGTTAGGACCAGCTCCCAGCCCATGTTAAAAGCTAGAGCCATCCAGAAGAACAGTATAGATCTTACGATAACGCTAAAAGCACCACACCAGCTGCACGTTTTAGCGTGAGACTTTTTCGCGTCTCTGTTACGTTGCAAACTTTAAAAACATTGCCCCACCACGAAAAGTATAACATTTCTCATTGGATAGAGAGAATTTTTGTAGGCGGAGCTTAAGGTTAACATTGAGACATTGATTGGTCAGATGAAAACACAGCCAGATAGTTTTTTTAAACCAACTTAGGTAAATTATAGTAAGGAGAAGTTAGGAGCGAGTTGCTAGGTGGTTGCTTCCGAGACAGCGAGGTGAGCGGAGCTGTGCTGCCCGCCGCCCCCTGACGAACACCGACAAGGTAATGAACGCACGCGATGCCTCATTTTTGAGCGCATAAGGCTTCACTCAGAACTGCGGAAGTCTCATCTGTTACATCCCCTTTACGTAATACTAGTGTCGATCGTCAATTAAAGCTCGTGGTGTTCACATTTGCCACTTGAAGTAAAACTCTGAAACGCGATGATTTTTCTGTTATATAGTTATTGAGAAGCCACATCAGCCACTGTAATTTACGACAAGTTAGACAAGTAATTAAAGATAATTGAGGGTCACTGTAGACCATTTTGATAGTTTTCTCTTTTGTGAAACTTAATTTAAACCTACATTATAGATGTGATATGGCATAGGTCATCCTTCGATCCATTGTAGAACTTGGAAACCCATTCAGGGAATATTCGTTCACATTTTTGTTGAACGCAGTTGGTTTTTACCATCCTGTATTAAAACATTTCATTTTATCAATAGTGCAATTTACAAACGATGTTTTGTGAGTAGAATAAAATTTCAATGGTAAACTTAACTGCTTTTTCGACGTTATTTTACCAGCTAACTAAAAATAGGAAAGCCTTGAACCCCTTCCACTAAATTTAGTTAGTATTAAGATTCTTTTACAGGGAGTGCAGTGGAGATGACGCTGAAATCATTAAGTAGTTGGTTATATCATCGCTAGTCTCACTGAACTCTTCTGAATTCTACATGTCATGTGTGGTCTGGCGTCTCCTTACCAGCAACAGGTCCCAGATTCAAACTATTCAATTCCCTAAAAAACACCCTCAGAGCGTCGTTGCGCGAAAGTGGTAGGGAGACACGATATAGAACAAACAGACACCACGCAGAATGTTTAGAAACCTACTACAAAAAGAATTCTCTAAAACCCAATCCCTCCAAAACGCAAGCGAGTGCATTCCATCTGAACTCGAGGCAGGCAAAGTACAGGCTCAGTGTTACACAGATACTCCCACCAACCTTGGCGTCGTGCTGGACAGAACATTGACATACATATATCATTGCGAAAAAACACGACAAAAAGTAGAAGCACGAAATTCCGTAACAAGAAAGCTGTCCAATAGCAAATGGGGTGACAAACCCACCGTGGTCAGAACTTCAGCCCAAGCTTCGTGCTTCTCAACTGTCGAATATGCCTGCCCGGTATGGTGCAGATCCGCTCACGGAAAAAAGGTAGATATTAGCTTGAATGAAACATGCAGAATAGTGACAGGCTGCATGAAACCAACCCCCATAGGAAATCTTCACAGGGCCGCAGGTTTCACAAACCCTGACTCACGTAGGAAAGCCCATGAACATACCGAGAAGCTAAAACAAACCTTTGATGCCTGTCACTCAATATTTGGCCTAGAGTGTGGCCACAGCAGACTCAAATCCAGACGCCAAGTTGCGCCCTAGATGAGCCCCCCATCTACTAAGAGAGGACTCACCAAGCGGCCTTTCTGGTGATTGGAAAACCTGTAGAATGCTTAACCGCATCAGAACTGGGGTGGCTCCCGTGAAATCTAATCTGATCAAATGGGGTTTGTTGGACGAAAATGACGACAAATGCGACTGCAGCACTCGACAGGACATGGAACATCTCCTACAATGCCCTGCCTGCCCCCACAGATGCACCCTCGACGATCTATGGCTGGCTAAAGAAGAAGCATTGGACATTGCCCAATACTGGGCAAACAAATTGTAATTTCCGGACACGAAAAAGTAAAGTCAGTGAGGCAGCTCCAATTAGCGTTCGACACTTCGCGACTGCACAAGCTACAAGAGGCATTATTGGTTTTAAAAGGTGTTGTTACATTGTCCTTGGGTATGCAGATCCCGTAAGCTGCGGAAGCCAGCAGAGCGAGGTCTGAATTTGTACTGCCCATGCACAACTGACCCCCACCTATACCACCACCTCCGTGCCCTGTCGCACAACATACACGCAACACCACGTCACAGCATGTGTAACGACATTGGCAGGAGCTAATAAAACTTAGTTCCCAACCAGGGGCACCGACTTAAAAAAAAAATATTGGGGGGAGGGGGCGACCATACAGGGGGTCTTGCCCCAGGAAATTTTCTAAAATTTAGATGAAAAATCGTGTGTGTTTAAGTTTTTTAAGCATTTTAGAGTCATATGATCAAAATTAGAACCCCGAAAACTGGACTCTCGATAACTCGACACTCCGGGAAACTCGACAAGCCTGACGCATTTTTTGGTTTTGAGAAAAGAAACAAAACATAAACACGCACGGTATTTTCGTAAAAAGTTAATTTAATTTGCCGTAATAATCATGCTTATAGACTATTACAGACCAGTGAATATATAGCTCTGAGAAGACTGAGATTATATTTAAATAAATCCTAAACTATCATTAAAATAATAAAACAGAAAATATTGCTGCCGTACAGTAATAACACTTTGATTAATAAGTGAAATAGCTAATTTAGCTCACTTTGAATAGGGCTCAGTGTTCATCAAATAAAAACAATATTTCAAAGTTAATGCTTTAGTACAGTTAATAAAGTTAATAATGTATGCCTAATACTTTCAGTCATAAAGTATGTAAATAGCGGGTTTTTATTGGGTCTTAAACTCTAAAAATATTTAAGTATTTGAAAATAAAAGTAGTAATACAGTAACACAATATTAAACTAGTACTAATATTTCGAAACAGAAAGTTTAACATTATGTATGTATTGAATTCTCTATTTTATAAAGATTTTTAATATTGCTCTAAATGTCATTACTAGGGCTAGAGTGTCTTTAGAGAGGTGCAAATGCCGACCGTCTGACTGGATTACTGAATATGAAATCGTTGATGACTGGTCAGATGTCCAGTTCAACCAAAACATCTCGGTGGGCATAAAGAACAGCCAAGTTGTTCAATCGCTTCTGTCCCATTGTTGATCTGAGATATGACTTCAGAGATCTAAGGGCGCTAAATGACCAATCTACTGTTGCTGTCGTGATTGGAACTACTTGCAGAAGCTTAATGCACTTCACTATTTCACATAACATTTCTCCAACTGTAGACTCTTGTGTAATGTACTTTCTTACATCAGGCATGTTTTTAACACCAGTTGTTCTTTATTAGCGATATCGGCTAACATATTCAAGTGTAAGTCTCTCAATGTCTAGGTCATTTTTGAAAAACTCAGTTGCTTTCCAAATGTGTTTCACCTCTGTTTACTAAAAGCAAGCGCTCTTGTTCAACTGCAATGACTAGTGTGAGTCCAGTTGAGGCAAACCGCTCAATAATGCATGATTGCACCGTTTCACAAACTTCAATGCAAATAGCTTTGTAGCATTCCTTTTGGGTTTTGAAAGTGTGCGGTGAGCTGGTTTTGTTGTTTTCATACTTCTTTGGTATAATTCGATTCCGAAAAAGCGAAGGATCATCAACTTGTGAAGGTTTTTCTTTTAAACACAATCCAAAAAGTGTTCAAAACTATCACGCCTTCCATTCAAAATACAAATCAAGCCCTTATATATTTTTTACATGAGGGCATTGAATATTTTCGTTGACATCCTCTACTGGGTTCATTGCATGGTAATAAAGACCTAAAAAAAAAGTCTTGCAATTGACTCAAGGTAGCCTGCACATTTGTAACCTGCCTCTGTTTTGTCCTCTGCAGAAAATGTTTCATAAAGCTCTAGAAGTTCTTCAAAGTGTTACGGTATTCTCAAGATACTAGTGAAACGTCCCTTTAAACATGAAACGTCCCCTAAGAAAAATTATACAAGACTGTGCTTAAACTGACACACAATATTTTTTTAGCGCAACGCAATCTGACTTACAAAAATCCCTACAAAAATATGGCCCTGACTAACATTAACCTATACGTTTCACAAATCGCTTACCTCACAAAAATCTTGGTTACTCGAACTACTGCAATACAGCGAGCGCCACTACTGCCAGCTAAATAAAAGATTCAAACTACGGAAGGCAGTAACTACTAATAGGGATAGTTAGCAAATGAAAGATTTTAATAGAGAACAAACAATGTATTTACCTTAATATCATCAAAAGTCATAATATATGTAATTTCAAAACTCCGCCATTTCCTTCCACACATCCACCACTGCTGGCGGCTCACCTCCAACTGCGCAACGCTACGCGCTGTTCACATCCAGCTGCCCAACACATGCATTTACCTTAATAGTCATCAAAAGTCATAATATATACAGCAGTTCATGACATCCACTTTTACAAATTTCAAAACTCCGTCATTTCTCTCCCCACATCCACCACTGCTGGCGGCTCACCTCCAATTGCGCAACGCTACGCGCTGTTAACATCCAGCTGCCCAACACTACAATGGCAGACAACAATGCAAACTAGCCACAGACTGCACACAGCACAGCCAGTGATTTTCATACAGAGCGCTACGTAACGTTGCCAATAAGAAAACATAAACAGCCTACTTACACTAGAAGCTTGCATAGTCCATCGAGTCGGGCAAATGGGTCGAAGACCAGCTTGGTTGTTGGCACCCTCACAGCGTATGCTTCTGAAAAGTCCCACCCTTTCGTTGGATTCCCTTACGGTGTTTATTAAGTCCTTGGCTAACTGAATATTCAAAACTAACTTATCTCTCATATTCGATGCACCGTCATAGCACCCTCCTCTTAAATTATCCACTGACAAATCAAGACGAACGAAAACATCTTTCAAAATACTAAACAGAGTTTGTGATTCAGTGTTGGGGATCTCATATAAGCCAATAAAGCCTTCGTTGACGATTAAGGAATCATCGACAGTACGAATACAAAATGACACTCCTTCGTGAATCGAAAAATCACTTGTTTCGTCAACCATAGTAGAAAAATGTGCAGTTTCCTTCATTGAAGCCAATACCTTTCTCATCAGAGACTTTCCTAGTAGATCAACAATCTCGTTTTGAATATCGTGGGACGTCCACTTATACTCCGAACCCCCTAACCAATCTTTAAACTCAAGTATGTTATTCTTCCGGAGTCCCACCAATTGAAAAAAAGAAAATTGAGTTTCCATCTTTGTGCCCTCTAATTGCTAGTGCTTGTCGGCATAGAAATTGCACAATAGTAAAACTGTGTCAAGATCTAAACGCCAATTTTCATATCACTACCTAACTGTTCTTCAGTTGGGAGGCCACACTTCGGTTAGTGATAGAATTTACTTTCAGAACACCTTCTTTACGTGTAAACGTATTTTCATGAAGATGGAATTTTTCCAAACCCTTTTTCCAATTAGAAAACACTACGGAAGTAAATGCATCTTCTTTGCAGGTTTTGCAAAAAACTTTTTCAGTAGATGTTTCTTATTCTGACCATGTATATTTGATGAATCAGGACTTCTGAAATGATCTTCCCTTTCTGGATTGTCCAGGTTTCGGCTGTGAATGGTTCTCGCCTGAAGACGACGAAGCAATTGACGACACAATAATTGTTGGAGGTTAACTTGCAGTATCATCAACTTTCAAGAGCACCTTTTTGGTAAGAAATTTATCCATTGCAAACTTAATTCACAATACACTAAGAAACTAAAGTAGACGAATAAAATATAGTCATATAAAATAGTGAACTAGACACTAAAAAAATGTGTGTGAAATCTTATGGGACTTAACTGCTAAGGTCATCAGTCCCTAAGGTTACACACTACTTAACCTAAATTATCCTAAGGACAAACACACACACCCATGCCCGAAGGAGGACTCGAACCTCCGCCGGGACCAGCCGCACAGTCCATGACTGCAGCGCTCTAGACCGCTCGGCTAATCCTGCGCGGCCTAGACACTAAAGTTGGAACACTAAACACGCGTGTAGCATGCACTGAACGAAACTATCCACACTGAATGACTGCGGCGGCAGGGTGGACTTTCTATAGCCGCGGCGTCGCAATGTCTCGAAGCGTCAAGGCGACGCGAGGCGGAGGGTTATAGGCGCTTCTGCTCCAGTCCTTTTGATGTCGCCGCGGCTTCAGCGCAGGCCCGCCGGCGCCAGACTTTACCCGAAGTTTCGCGCACCGGGACAAATTCTAAGTTTCCCCACAGCAAAAAATCGAAAACATAGTGCTCGCCAGCACCGTAGTACTATCATGATTCACGTCACTCGTTTTCATGTATGCTGCATACTACCGTAATAATTATTTGTCTTAACTCATTACTGAATGTATTTTAAAAGGTAACTATCGACAATCAAGGAAAATAAAAAATTCCAACATACTTTTGTGATTTTACAAAGCATAATTAATAATTTTCTTAAGTTATTGGGGATGCTCACCCCCCCCCCACCCCCCCCAAACAAATTTCTGAGCCGGCTCGGCCCCCCTCAGGCCCTATGGAGTCGGCGCCTGTGTTCCCAACCCAGAAAAAACGAATCTAAGTCAGGAGAGAGATGATTTATCACAATATTCACACCCCAACTACGTTATTAATTTAGTTTTCGGAAGCATTATTTATAACTTATTTTTGAATAAAACGGTCTTGGTTGCGAAAATACTGATGCGTTGAGCCTTTGTAGGCCGTCATCAGATAATCTTCAAACAGAAGAGAAAATAAATGTTAAGGTATAGTCCTAATACCTACGGCTGTAATATCTACGGAAGTTTTTACGAACTATGGACTGTGAGACATTCGTGGAACTACTGTGCTGTGAAATAAGCATACGTCCGGGTCGAGCTAACTGGGGTATGTGCAACGACAGCGTACACGAGCTGAAAAGCAAACCTTAAAAAGGATAATGATGTAGTGATAAGTCAGATAAAGTGTTAAAATGCAGAGAAATTCCTCCGCTACAATCATGGTGGCATGTGCGGTAGCGCAGCAGGTAGCATCACACTTACAGAATTGCGGAATTCTTGCTTCACTAAAGATAGAGCTATGTACACCAGCTGTTACTGCAGAAGACGTCCAGCACATGTACAGCTCGGCATTACACCGAGTGACATATACAGTCAAGTCATTTTTAGGTATAATGCAAAATTTGCAGATCATCGATAGAGGGTGATGGTGTCCCGTTGCCTTCAAATGCTCAGATATTACCGAACACCGGCCTTTTTTTTCAGATATTCGTGGAACCTAGTCTTAAGTATCTCACTGGTATGGCCTATGTAAAATTTTTGGCAAACATTACACTCCAGTTTACAGACTGGAGGAAGCATATCTACCTCTATAGGGCCGTTCATTACGAACAAAACTTTCTGAGTTAGCTTCCATTATCATTTTATAGTAACTGTGACTCTAAAAAAGTACTTAGTCTTTCCATGAGTCTTGGTGGGAGACAGACCCTCTTTGCCAATATGTCCTGAATTTAGGAATTAATTTTTATAGTAAACAGGCAGTACACAATTTAAACGCAGGACTGTAATTCATTGACTCCATTTTTTTCGGTAGACTCCGGTATTTTTTAAGTACGCAAGTCGAGGTGGACTACTAATTTCTACTCACTAGGCAGTCCATGAAATCAGACATGTAGCACTCCATTTGTTCATTCACAGAGTGCAATTGTGTCTCTTTAAACCCCAGAAAACCTGTCGACCGGTTTTCACTTCAGCATCCGCCCTCACGTCACTTTTCAGTCCGACCACAGCACCTGACAATAAACCAGTTGTCTCCTTTTCCATGTGCTCTGTTCCGTTACACTTGTGACATGTTAGTTGAAGTCAATCCACTTTTAAAGATTCCACTTCAAGTAAATCATTCGACAGATTGAAATACAACAACACTTACTTACTACCTAAAATGTCATTTTTATTGTATTACCAGCTGAGTACGTGGCATTGCCCAAGTATGTATTTATTCAACCTATCAGTCTATATCTTCCTCCCCCTCTCTCGGTCCATCTTCGCCATCCCCTGTTCTCTTTCCTCCTCCCCTTCTCTGTCAACCTACCCCTCCCTCCTCTGTGCATATGCTTCTTTCCCTCTGTCCATCTTCTTCTCCTGTTGCTAATTCCGTATCTTCCTCCCCATCTCAGTGTCTATCTTCTCCTCCCCCTTTCTCTTTCCAACTCCTCTCCACCCTTCCCGTTCTTTTTCTTCCCTTTATCAACCTCCTCCTCTGCCCTCTCTCTGTCCAACTCCTCCCCTTTCTCTAACCATTTCTGTTCTCCCTCTCTCTGTTCATCTCCTACTACCCTTTCACTGCTTAGCTCTTCCTCTCTCTGTCTCTGTCCACCTTCTCCTCTCCTTTGCAATTTACGTCCTCAATTATTTGCTAGATGTATTCCAATCTCTGCCTTCCTCTACAGGATTTGCCATCTGCAGCTCCCTCTTGTACGATGAAAGTCATTCTCTCGTGTCTTAACAGATGTCCTATCATCCTGTCCCTTCGCTTTATCAGTGTTTGCCACATATTCCTTTCCTCTCCGGTTCTGTGTAGAACCTCCTCATTCCTTACCATATCAATCAAGCTAATTTACAACATTCGTCTGTAGCACCACATCTCAAATGCTTCGATTCTCTTCTGTTCTGCTTTTCCCACAGTCCATGTTTCACTACCATACAATGCTGCACTCCAGACGTACATTCTCAGAAACTTCTTTCTCAAATTAAGGCCGATATTTGATATTAGTAGACTTATCTTGCCCTTTGTCCCATTGCTAGTGTGCTTTTGATGTCCTCCTTGCTCTGTCTGTCATTGGTTATTTTAGTATGTAGGTAGCAGAATTCCTTGACCTCATCTACTTCGTGACCATCAATCCTGATATCCTGACGTTAAGTTTCTCGCTGTTCTCATTTTTACTACTTCTCATTACTTTTGTCTTTCTTCGATTTACTCTGTATTCATTAGACTGTTCATTCCGTTCAGCAGATCATGTAATTCTTCTTCACTTTCCCTCAGGATAGCAATGTCATCAGCGAATTGTATCATTGATATCCTTCTACCTTGAATTTTACTTTCACTCCTGAATTTTTCTTTCATTTCCATCACTGATTCCTCAATGTACAGATTGAACAAGGGGCGAAAAGCTACATCCTCGTCTTACACCCTTTTTAATACGAGCACTTTGTTCTTGGTCGTTCACTCTTATTTTTCCCTCTTGCCTGTTGTACATATTGTATATGACCCGTCTCTCCCTATAGCTTACCCCTATTTTTCTCACTATCTCGAACATCTTGCATCATTTTACATTGCTGAACGCTACTTGCAGATCGACAAATCTTACGAACGTGAATTGATTTTTGTTTAGCCTTGCTTCCATTATTAACCGCAACGCCAGAATTGCCTCTCTCGTGCCTTTACCTTTCACAACTACAAAATAATCGTTATCTAGCACATGGAAAAGAAAATCTTTTCTATTATTCTGTATATTATTCTAGTAAGCAACTTGGATGCATGAGCTGTTAAGCTGACAGTGCGGTAATTCTCGCACTAGCCAGCTCTTCCGTCTTCGGAAATGTGTGGACGATGCTTTTCCGAAAGTCAGATGGTATGTCGCCAGACTCCTTCGTTCTATACACCAACGTGAATAGTCGTTTTGTTGCCAGTTACCCCAGTGATTTTAGAAATTGCGATGGAATGATATCTAGCACTTCTGCCTTATTTGGTTATATGTCCTCCAAAGCTCTTTTACATTATGATTCTATTACTGGATCCCTTATCTCTTCTTCATTGACTCCTGTTTCTTCTTCTGTCATATCAGACAAATCTTCCCCACCATAGAGGCATTCAATGTATTCTTTTCCCCTATCCGCTCCCTCTTCTGCATTTAACAGTGGAATTCTCGTTGCACTCTTTTTTTATCACACTTGCTTTTAGTATCACCAAAGTTTGTTTTGACTTTCCTGTATGCTGAGTCTGTCCTTCCGACAATCATTTCTTTTTCGATGTCTTCACAGTTTTTCTCCAGCCATTTCGTCTTAGTTTACTTCCTTTTTATTTCATTCCTCAGCAATTTGTATTTCTGTATTCCTGAGTTTCCCGGAACGTTTTTGTACTTCCTCCTTTCATCGATCAACTGAAGTAATTCTTCTGTTACCCATGGTTTCTTCGCAGTTACCTTCTTTGTACCTATATTTTCCTTCTCAACATCTGAAATGGTTCTTTTTAGAGATGTCCATTCCTCTTCAACTGAACTGTCTACTGAGCTATTCCTTATTGTTGTATCTATGGCCTTACAGAACTTCAACCGTATCTCGTCATTCTTTAGTACTTCCGCATCCCACTTCTTCGCGTGTTGATTCTGCATGATTAATATCTTAAACTTTAGCCTACTCTTCAACAATGCGTTATTGTGATCTGGGTCTATGTCTGCTTCTGGGTATGCCTTACAATGAAGGAACTGATCTTGGAATCTCTGTCTAACCATGACGTAATCTAAGTGAAATCTTCCCGTATCACCCAGCCTTCACAAGTATACCTCCTCCTCTTGCGATTCGCTACTACTAGCTTGAATTTGTTACAGAACTCAATTAGTCTTTCTCTCATCCCTTGTCCCAAGCCCATATTCTCCGGTGACCGTTTCTTCTATTCTTTCCCCTTCAATTCCATTCCAGTATCCCATGACTATAAATTTTTCGACTCCCTTAACGCACTGTATTACTTTTCCAATATCCTCATATACTTTCTCTATCTCTTCATCTTCAAGTTGCGACGTTGGCATGTAACCTGAACTACCGTTGTCGGTGTTGGTTTGCTGTCGAGTCTGATAAGAACAAACCTATCACTGAACTGTTCATAGTAACACACTCTCTGCCCTCTCTTCCTATTCATTACGAATCCTACTACCGTTATGCCATTTTCTGCTGCTGTTGATATTATCCTTTATTCATCTGACCAGAAATCCTTGTCTTCCTTCCACTTCGCTTCACTGGTCCTAACTACACCTAGTTTGAGCCTTTGCATTTCACTTTTCAGATTTTCTATTTTCCCTACAGCGTTTGAGCTCCCGACATTTCACGCCCAGACTTCCGTTGATTATTCAATCTTTTTCTCATGGTAACCTCCCCCTTGGCAGTAATGTCCCGGAGGTTCGAATGGGGGACTATTCCGGAATCTTTTGACAATGGAGAGATCATCATGACACTTCTTCAACAACAGGCCACATGTCCTGTGGTTACACGTTACATGTCCTTAATGAAGTGGCTTCCATTGCCCTCTGCATCCTCATGCCGTTGATAATTGCTGATTCTTCCGTCTTTAAGGGCAGATTCCCACTCCTATGACGAGAGAGTGCCCTGAACCTCTGTGCGCCTCTCCGCCATTTTTCACAAGGCCGTTGGCAGGATGAGGATGACTTCCTATGCCGGAAGTTTTCGGCCGCTAATGCTGATTATGAGTGACAATTCAAGTAGCGGTGGAAATTGGAAGCCGGGACCAAAGGTGTTCTGAGACCATAGACGCTACGTTTAGACGATGGCTGTAACTGACATGGGTACCAAATTTAGCTGAAATCGTTCCAGGGACTTAAGATGAGCGTTTCACCCGCGGCTTTGCCCGCGTAAGAACATGTCAAATATATTCCACCCATATTTGATATATTTTACGTGAATTTGTAAAGTATATCACCTGGTATCTCTAGCGAATTTCTCCCCGCCGTTTCGTTTTCACGCAGCTGGGTGTTTTCGTTTCTCCTGAACTGTGTGCTTTACATTGATATAAGTTTGCTGGCACATCCATTGGTATATGTGGATACTGTCAGCGAAGTGTGTTGTGAATAGAGTCAGTAGCAGCTTCTCAAGCACCTCGGTGTTTCTGACGACATATGTCCTGAACTAGGCGTCGTACAATGATACACAAATTCTCGTACATTCAGTGGGATATGTGAAAAATGTCTGCACAGTTTATACCGTTAGTAATGAAGAAGTAATAAATAAAACGTCATGCATCATGCGGTAGCTTTACTTCGTAAACAGCGAAAATGTAATAAGAGATAAACATTTTTCCTATCATCGTTTATGGGTGATGTCAACGAGAAAAAGTTTTGTAAACTTTTGAAATTATGTGTAAAGTTTGTTACAAGTCTCAAAGTGCTCTCATTCTCCAATACTGGACGGCTGAAGTATAAGTAGTCACGCGTTGTTGGTTACACTGCTTTTTCACGTCCATTCCCACCACTTTGATAGGAAGGTGGTCCTTACTTCCACACTGAGAATTTGTAGACACTAAATGTATCAAGTCTGCGTGAAATGGATCCCGTTGTTCAGGAGAAAATGAGAACGCACACATGTATACAGCGTGTTCCAAAAAGGTACGGCCAAACTTTCAGGAAACATTCCTCACACACAAAGAAAGAAAATATGTTATGTGGACTTGTGTCCGGAAACGCTTACTTTCCATGTTAGAGCTCATTTTATTACTTCTCTTCAAATCACATTAATCATGCAATGGAAACACACAGCAACAGAACGTTCCAGCGTGACTTCAAACGCTTTGTTACAGGAAATGTTCAAAATGTCCTCCGTTAGCGAGGATACATGCGTCCACCCTCCGGCGCATGGAATCCCTGATGCGCTGATGCAGCCCTGGAGAATGGCGTATTGTATCACAGCCGTCCACAATACGAGCACGAAGAGTCTCTACATTTGGTACCGGGGTTGCGTAGACAAGAGCTTTCAAATGCCCCCATAAATGAAAGTCAAGAGGGTTGAGGTCAGGAGAGCGTGGAGGCCATGGAATTGGTCCGTATCTACCAATCCATCGGTCACCGAATCTGTTGTTGAGAAGCGCACGAACACTTCGACTGAAATGTGCAGGAGCTCCATCGTGCATGAACCACATGTTGTGTCGTACTTGTAAAGGCACATGTTCTAGCAGCACAGGTAGAGTATCCCGTATGAAATCATGATAACGTGCTCCATTGAGCGTAGGTGGAAGAACATGGGGCCCAATCAAGACATCACCAACAATCCCTGCCCAAACGTTCACAGAAAATCTGTGTTGATGACGTGATTGCACAATTGCGTGCGGATTCTCGGCAGCCCACACATGTTGATTGTGAAAATTTACAATTTGATCACGTTGGAATGAAGCCTCATCCGTAAAGAGAACATTTGCACTGAAATGAAGATTGACACTTTGTTGGATGAACCATTCGCAGAAGTGTACCCGTGGAGGCCAATCAGCTGCTGATAGTGCCTGCACACGCTGTACATGGTACGGAAACAACTGGTTCTCCTGTAGCACTCTCCATACAGTGACGTGGTCAACGTTACCTTGTACACCAGCAACTTCTCTGACGCTGACATTAGGGTTCTCGTCAACTGCACGAAGAATTGCCTCGTTCATTGCAGGTGTTCTCGTCGTTCTAGGTCTTCCCCAGTCGCGAGTCATAGGCTGGAATGTTCCGTGCTCCCTAAGACACCTATCAATTGCTTCGAACGTCTTCCTGTCGGGACACCTTCGTTATGGAAATCTGTCTCGATACAAACGTACCGCGCCACGGCTATTGCAAAACCACGTTCGTGATGAACACTAACCTGTTGATGCTACGTACTGATGTGCTTGATGCTACTACTGTAGAGCAATGAGTCGCATGTCAACACAAGCACCGATGTCAACATTACCTTCCTTCAATTTGGCCAACTGGTGGTGAATCGAGGAAGTACATTACATAATGACGAAACTAAAATGAGCTCTAACATGGAAATTAAGCGTTTCCGCACACATGTCCACGTAATATCTTTTCTTTATTTGCGTGTGAGGAATGTTTCCTGAAAGTTTGGCCGTACCTTTTTGTAACACCCTGTATATATGCAGGGTGGAGAAAACTTGTGTCACGAAGTTTTAACCGTGGACAGCTGATGCCAGTAGGAACAAAAATTTCTCATGTTGTGTAGGTCGACAACGCACAATTTTTAAACTACGGAAACTTGGCGCCACGCGCTCCGGTTGGCCGCGGGATTGCCCTGTTGCCGGATGCTCTGGACAACACATGACCGCGAATGCTTTGCCTGCTGGAGATCGCGGTGTATCCAAGGCGGCCCTCACGCTCGGTGGTAGCGCGCCAGGCTTCCACTCTGGGGGTCTTGAGGCGGATCCATTGCAGTCTCATAATAAGACGTACCGGGAAAAAGCCAGTCAACCGTTGTTAGTTAGCGTACAGAACGACTTTTAAAAATTGTGTCGGCGCTGAAAGGACCTTTTTTGTAGCTAGAATGTTATTTACTTAAAGTAGGTGCTCGAACTGGCGCCCTTTTGACGCGACACAAGCTTGGTAGCGTCGTACGGTGTTTTGCCACCTCTTTCAAAGATGTGTTTGTGTGTTCCTCCATTTTTATAGTATGTATGGATTCTGTGCCTACTCATCAATCCTCTAAGGTAACTACTGACCATTAAAACTGCAACACCATAATTGCAACATGCAACAAACGTCAAGTTGGCAGAAGATGTACTAAGTGCTTGGATATGCAAACGACTAGCATTTCAAAGCAAAGGCGTAAAGTGAGTAAGAGGAATGTAATCTAGTTCCTGCACGTAATGAACTATTCACGGCATGTTATTAACACAGAAACCCTGCTTGAATTTGTTTGTGAGAAGGCGTTGTTATGTATCGATTAAGAAGGATAAATGTTTAGCAGCTTGTGCCAGAAATGGAAGCAGTATGATCGTAGCATTTCGTGACCGCGGTTTATCACTCCACGATATTGCTGGTCGCACTTGTCGTGATCCCGTGACCTGTAATCCAGGAGTTCAGGAAGGCTGCACTCTAGTCCGTGCGAAATCTCAGGCCCCACGTGACTAGCGCCCGAAAGGAGAAGTATAGTTCATTCGTCCGTGCTGGATCACATAGACAAGTCATGTTTCTTGACTCGGGAATGCACTTGTTTACGGAAGGGTGGATAATGTATTGTCGTCTTGAGCACTGCAGACCGTCAACGTGAGATACACTGTTGCAGCTTTCCTTGACCTTACAGTAAAAAACAAGAATGCCCACAGTGGTGTTCCTAAAGACAACTCTTGACATGAGAGTGGCACCATATCGTCGTTTCAGTCGAGTACTGGTTCTGTTCACAGCATCTCGGTGGACATATTCATGTCTGGAAGTTTGAGGGAGAACGGAGGTGGTGGGGTTGGGTTTGTCATCCTCATAGGGGTTTACTTTGGTATTGAGTATTATTGGCAGCAGAACACCAGCACCTGTGGTCGGCAATCTGGAAACAAGTGTTTCAATTCTGACTGCACCCTATCTTTGAGGTCTCTGTGGTCTTATCTTTCAACAAGTGCTCTCCTGAAGTAAGCAGGTATGAATGAGCTATATTTTACAGCACTAATAGGCTGAGAAATGGTAGTGTCTGCTTGTTATAGGGAAACAATTGTACCTTAGTAGTCATTACAATTTTATTACGAAACACAGTTGAGCTGTAACTCGAATGTGTTTACACAGAAATAATGCTATAATGAAACATCAGCTAAAACATCATAAGGTACGCACGGAAGATAAATTTAAGGGAAGAAAGAAATGGAGCCAGAAACTTGACAGGTAAACATCACTACAAGGCAAACGAACTGCAGTATTTGAGTTAAGGTACATAAGTGTTGAGTGGCACATTCAGGCACTTCAAAGTCAAAACGACAAAGCAGCGTGTTGTTCAATGTGAGGGTTTCACTTAGGAGTCCTGCGTGCCGCTTGTATCCAGCACAAGGTACAGTCGCCGTCTGTCCACCCAGCCACAGACTTCCTCAGGCACTACGACGACACCGACAAGTCCGTTCTTCATGCAACTGGAGCCGCAGTCTCTGTGCTGTCCTCCCGCGAAAGTCGCTAAATGTCACCCTTAGACATTTCTTCAAATGTACTGCTTTTTCCACTCCTCTCAGAGAGACAGCACGATTTCGCCCCAGTCGTTAGCTCGTCGACACCAGTGTTAATCTCTGGTGGAAACCTGGTCTTCTTTCCCGCAGCGAGAAACTTCTGCAGCTTTAGCGTCGGCTTGTAATTGAACCGAGTGATGACACACTACTACTATTTAGTGAACATCTCGATACATCTCATCAGTTTACAATGAGATCCAATAAGGAGCAACTGGCAGCCTCTGGGGTAAGAGCGTTTTATACAATTCCAATAACATAAAGAATTTGGTTACGTGAATTTACACTCGAAGACAAAAACAGACACGCCATGTTGGAATTAACCGAATGTGTTGGAAATCGGTATGTGCAGACCAACAAATGGTTTCAGTTTCACAAAAACTGGATGGTTTATTTAAGGGATAGAGCTGCACAAACTGAGCAAATCAATAGCGCCTTCGTCCACCTCTGGCCATTAGGCAATCAGTTATTAGGATTGACACTGACGATAGAGTCCTCCTGACGGACATCGTGCCAAATTCGGTCCAATTGGCGCGTTAGGTCGTCGAAATCCCGAGCTGGTTGGAGGGCCCTGTCCATGGTTCTTCAAATGTTCTCAACTGGTGAGAGATCTGACTACCTTTCTGGCCAAGGTAGGGTTCGGAAAGCGCAAAGACAAGCAGTAAAAACTCTCACTGTGTGCTGCCGGGCAATATCTTGCTGAAACGTTAGCTCAGGATGACTTGCCACGAAGGGCAACAAAACGGGGCGTACAATATCGTCTACGTGTCGCTATGCTGTTTTGGTGCCTTGGGTGACAAAGGGCGTCCTGCTGTGAAATGAAACGGCACCCAGACCATCCCTTCTGGTTGTCGGGCTGAATGGCGGGCGACTGTCAGGTCGTTACCCCACTGATTGAAACTGTGTGCCGGACCGAGACTCGAACTCGGGACCTTTGCCTTTCGCGGGCAAGTGCTCTACCAACTGAGCTACCCAAGCACGACTCACGCCCCGTCCTCACAGCTTTACTTCTGCCAGTACCTCGTCTCCTAACTTCCAGACTTTGCAGAAGCTCTCCCGCGAACCTAGCACGACTAACACTCCTGGAAGATAGGATATTGCGGAGACATGGCTTAGCCACAGCCTGAGGGATGTTTCCAGAATGAAATTTTCACTCTGCAGCGGAATCTCATTCTGAAAACATCCCCCAGGCTGTGGCTAAGCCATGTCTCCGCAATATCCTTTCTTCCAGGAGTGCTAGTCCTGCTAGGTTCGCAGGAGAGCTTCTGCGAAGTTTGGAAAGTAGGAGACAAGGTACTGGAGGAAGTAAAGCTGTGAGGACGGGGCGTGAGTCTTGTTTGGGTAGCTCAGTTGGTAGAGCACTTGGCCGCGAAAGGCAAAGGTCCCGAGTTCGAGTCTCGGTCCGGCACACAGTTTTAACCTGCCAGGAAGTTTCATATCAGCGCACACTCCGCTGCAGAATGATAATCTCATTCAAGTTACGCCATTGCTGTCGGGGGCGTCTCTAGAGGCTTTATCACTGGTCGTAAAGGCTCAGTTTGATGCGGGAGGGCATTTCTACCCCAGTTAGTCAGATTCCAAGCCGAATACGTATCTGGAGACGCCCGGACGGCGGTGGGATACAGCCTGTCTCTCGTCTGTTACACTGCCCGACAACCTGGCTTGTTGGTCTTGCTCAGTTGGTAAGCTCTTTCTCTTAAGGAAATCATCCCGTTTTTGTGAAATTGCAATCATTTGTTAGTCTGTATCTGTACATTTCATCAACCGATTTCCGAGTATATATACAGAGTATGCGCTCAAAGAAGTATCTAATACCAGTACCATTAATTTTATTTTTCGAACAACTTATTTACTTTCACGTATTGAAATTTTTTAAAAAGTTTGTTATTTGATGAGCTTACATATGAAGTCTTTGACATTAAGATTGTTATGTAAATGCTCTCAAACTAATTTCGGATTGTTGGAAAGTGACATTTTTGTTTATGTTAAAATTTTTTTTTATCTATGCTTTGACTGTTTTTCTTGGTTTCCTCGTGGTCGGTTATGTGTTGTGCAAAGAGTTGTATGTACAATTTTGCTCCTGTTCATACTGTTGAAAACATTTTACTTGGAATATTAAGCTAAACATACTGTGGAATCAATTTAAGCACCGGCGTCTTTTCATTAGTAGTTGTAGGGACGATAAAATGAACTTCAACCATGTCACACATCGGGAAACTTTGCCAACGCCAAGAAGAAACCATACTAGATGCCGTCATATGAGGTAAACGACATAATTATTTACAATATTCTCGTTCAAATGAAGACTGAAGTCCTAACCATCCTCTCTTTGCCCCAGCTATTAAGGAATTGAAAAGCAATGAAACAAATCAGTTTACTGTGGAAATAGTGAGGATTTCAATCAACTTTCTGAGCAGTTTTATTATTGCTCAAAGAAAGGTGGAGGTTAGAACATGCTGAGTGAGGCAGATGCACAAATATGAGATGAAAATCTTGAAAAAACATATAGGGTGTTCAACTGTTGTCTTGGCTAACACGTCCCACAGATGTCTCACCCACTGAAAACTCAAGGTCATGTCTTACCGAGAGACTGACTTTCTACCTTCTATCAGCCACTACCACTGATGACATCTGACATGAAGTTACATCGAATGACCTACTTCATCTGCCATCCTGGTCGTTGAGCATTTTCTCTGCCCGGGAACTGGGTGTTTGTGTTGTCCTCATCATTTTATCATCATCATCATCATAATCATCATTCGTGACAGTGGATAGATTGGACTGTGCAAAAATTGGACTGTGTAAGAAATTCGGACTCTCTACGGGCGCTGATGTCCCGGCAGTTGACCGACCCACAAGCAGAACATCATGTGTCAAATGGTTCAAATGGCTCTGAGCACTATGGGACTTAACTGCTGTGGTCATCAGTCCCCAAGAACTACTTAAACCTAACTAACCTAAGGACATCACACACATCCATGCCCGAGGCAGGATTCGAACCTGCGACCGTAGTGGTCGCACGGTTCCAGGCTGCAGCGCCTAGAACCGCTTGGCCACATCGGCCGGTCCATCATATGTCATCCTAGCGCTGTTTGACTCGGTATCCACCGATTATAGTGACATTGTTGTTGCCAGAGATGGTAGCTCTGTATACTAAATTTTGCACGGTGTATGCCTCCACATCAACTATAATTCTTCATACTGTATGAAGTAAAATTTGATTATTTTATCTCCGTCGTGACGATATAATTTTAATAGTCAGCCGTGTAATATCAGTCATTCACGTTTGTTCCGTATAGTGGTTACTAATTTTCTCTAGCATGGCGCACGAAGTGTAATTTTTCATAGGGGCGTAGCCAGCGAGTGGCTGAGAAGAGTAACTGCTTCCCACACTCCCTTCTCATACTGTCTAGAAGAAAAAAATATAACCTTTGCAAACTGTAATCGCATCCTGTTTGTCACACGGACAAATGAATAGTTTCTGTATCAATTTGAAGGAAGGCAAACGTGTCACTGACTAGTAGCCAGAGCCATTTGTTGTGGAACTTCAAAACGGCCACTCGCTGCTATTCTCCTTGCAGCTGAAAGCAGCAGGTGGCGGTGGACCCCGAAAATCTTCCAGTAGCGTTGTACCTTCAATATGCAGTGTTTATTCTAGCGTACAAGTCAAAAACTACAAATGTTCAAATGTGTGTGAAATCTTATGGGACTTAACTGCTAAGGTCATCAGCCCCTAAGCTCACACACTACTTAACCTAAATTATCCTAAGGACAAACACACACACCCATGCCCGAGGGAGGACTCGAACCTCCGCCGGGACCAGTCGTACAGTCCATGACTGCCGCGCCTTAGACCTTCGGCTAATCTCACGCGGCTCAAAAACTACAGAACATGTGAATGTAAAAAAAATTTTCATTAGCTGATACCTGCCGGACAAAAAAAGAGATACCTACGACTCTCATTAAATCATACTGCCTCCAGTTGAGTACATTGTATGTAGTAGGTACCTATTCTAAGGTGACAGCAATAGTAAGTCTGGTGTTCTAAAAACACAGTTTTAAGTAGTTTTGAGTTTTGTCTTGTGAGAAATTGTGCTTCATTCACTCCAAGCTTGACCGTTCCACGAAATTGTTATAAACAGTCTAGCCGCTCCCTTTGTAATGTATGCCAGTAAATATAATGAAAAGAAAATGGCATGATTGCTCAAACTTGAATGAGATGTGGGACATATCACACAGACGACGAAAAGGGAAAATCATTTTCCTGCTAACCTCAATGATGTGTCGTAAAACAGCATTTAATGTCATATATATATATATATATATATATATATATATATATATATATATATTTAGTTGTCGTAAAGGCATAATTCTCATATCCGTGGGTTGTAACTGGAAAATAGCTTGATGACATGATTCAAAAGTCAGCTTTGCATGAAGATAAGGTTTGTAATTGAAGTTCGTTAACTTAATAGGCTGCAGACTCTAGTAGCTAATGGCGTGCGATCGCAACGTCACCAAAACGACCACTTCCAGTTTGCTGCATATGCTGAAGTCACACATAATATTTATAATTAGTAGAGCACGATATTAGTTATTCTTCTACTAAGTGAAACCGAACTTAATATTTCTTCTCCGAATGCGAAAATATTTTGTTGACACCGACCTACATAGGGAGAAATGATCACCACGACAAATAAGGGAAATCAGAGCTCGTACGGAAAGATGTAAGTGTTCATTCTTTCCGCACGCTATACGAGATTGGAATAATAGAGAACTGTGAAGGTGATTCGATGAAACCTCTGCAAGGCACTTAAATGTGATTCGCTGAGTATCCACGCAGATGCAGATGTAGAAAATTAGTTCATTTTCATATACGCTAATCAACCGTGCGTGACCCTCTCATCCACAGGTCGACAAGAGAGACATAACAGGCAAGTGGTAGGATAAGAGTTGCAACAAGAGTGAGTCGTACATCAGTTTATAAAACAGTTGATTCACGAAATTCTTACAGCTAGTATTACTTGCGCTAGATATGTATTCTCTGTAGGATGATTTCGTTTTTGACTTTAAATTATGATGCTTACCTAAACTTCCCCCCCCCCCCCCCTACACCCCTCCCCCCCCACCCACCTGGTCCGATCTTGGCCAGGGTACGGTCTTCAATGAAGTGCATGTAATTGCATGTAATTTATACCTGTACATGAAGTTCTGAGGTATTGTTGTAATGATGCAATATGTTTCTGGTGCGATGCAAATACTGCATGTGTGACTAATGTGACTATGTGACTAATAATTTAGATTTCATAAAATGGTAAGTTATAATTTGGATTGGTACCATCTCACACGTATATATGGGCCACGTATGGTGAGAGTTGTAAATGGGCCCGTGAATTTCATTTTGAATTGGAAATACATCAACACAATCCTGTGGTTACAAAAAGAAATACAATGAATTCGTAAATATAGTTAGACATAATTCTGAATAACTGCTTCAGATACTCCGGGAGTTTCTGCTGCTGTGACTAAAAACACAGATGCTGTTATATTCACAGACTTCTAAGGATTAATTAATAAATGCTTAAAAATGAGAGTTTATAAGCGTATAAAATAAAGTGAGCTGAGGCAACAGGGATGTACGAGTATTACATAACCTGATAACAACGCTCTCCCTACGCTTCCTATTTTAATCTGCAAACAAAGCCACGGGCCGTCTAAATGCCATTTATTTGCTATTTTATAAATGCCACTTTAATTCGTTTCTGAAAACCCACAAACCTGGAGATTTTTGAGTAGCAAATATGTCAAAGGACTGAGCTATTAGTCTTAATGAACGTGTACTTCGAATTTTTTTAACAGTCTGTAGTGAAAAGTAAATGTTACAAGCTGACAAAGATAATGTCTGAGTAACTGCTTGCACAATTACGGATTACGTTTTATCTTAAACATAAATATTGTCCTTTCCCACGGTTGTATTTATTTCGTGGGCTGTATTTACTTTCATTTCACATAAATTTTTGTGGGAATGTCTTTTAATTAATGGCTGCGCAAGAGCAGGACATATTTAAATCTTGCTAGTAAAAGTGATTAGCAGTCTGCCTTCGTTAACTTGCTGCGGATGTTTGAAATTCAGTGAATATTTACACTCTGCAAACTACATTCGCAACATTCACTTTGAGATTAAGAGCAGCACAGGAAATATAATTATATTCAAAATATTTTAATTTTGTTTGATTTCATCCTCCGCTTTTGTGATAAGTTTCAAACCACTACCGATTTTAGGTGTTTTGAGCAATCGGCTGATTCAAAATGGACATTTAGAGTCATTACTTTGACAGTGCACGTAATTACTCTCGCCGTAAGTGGCTGGATATGTATTGAGAAGCAGTAGTTGGAAAGATTGGCACAATCATTTCGAAAGTGACCAACTTAACAAGGACAGTCAGTAATCTGAAAAGCGCGTTGTATTCTCTAAAATGATTATTGTTAGCGGTAACTGAAAGAAATTTAATATTCTGTCATCGTTCTAAATGTGTGTGAATCCCTAAGGGACCAAACTGCTGAGGTCATCGGTCCTTAGACTTACACACTATTTAAACTAACTTAAACTAATTTGTGCTAAGAACAGCACACACACACCCATGCCCGAGGGAGGACTGGAGCCTCCGGCGGGAGGGGCCGTGCAATCCGTGACATGCCGCCAAAAACCGTGCGGCCAATCCGCTTGGGTATTCAGAGTGATGTGCGCGCCGTCATCGTTCGAAGCTGGCAGGCAGAAGAACAAAAACAAGTAAGGAACAAGCTGTCAAAGTAATTTTTGCTACTAAATGGTAATCTGACGATGGGCAGAGCCCAAAACATGTCAACTGCGGCACATATGTGAATTTTGTATTGTATTAAGTTTCCTGGTAGCCGACAATTTATCAATGACGCCCCTTACCTCCAGAACTTTGCTCCCCCGTTCGGGAACACTATCATCCCTCTCCCTTGCTGAAATTGTCTCGCCACTGACACAGTGTGGTTTCACAATAGCCTTCCTATCCGGACAGAAGTCGCCTCATCATGGTGTAGAGTCATTCATAATCTGATCCCGACCAAAAAACGCCTACATGGCATTCATTGGTATTTGTCCGACTGGTCTTTGCAACACACGTCATCATACAGATACATTACCACACATGCTTGTCTCTTGCGGGACGAGAACTCTGGCACTGGATTCGCGACACCTGGCTTTCCTTACCCCATCAGCTGAAACTGCTTTCTCGGTTGAACTACTACTGTGTTCTGACTTGTCCCATGTCCCTTGGACAAAGACTAATACGATCGTATGGCTCCTCAGACACTACGTCCAATATACAGGGTGGTCCAGTGACAGTGACCAGGCCGAATATCTCACGAAATAAGCGCCAAACGTAAAAACAACACAGAACGAAATTTGTCTAGCTTGAAGGGGAAACCAGATGGCGCTATGGTTGGTCCGCTAGATAGCGCTGTCATAGATCAAACGAATATCAACTGCGTTTTTTAAATAGGAACCCCCATTTTTATTACATATTCGGGTAACACGTAAAGAAATATAAATGTTTTAGTTGGACCACTTTCTTTGCTTTGTGATAGATAGCGCTGTAATAGTCACAAACATATGGCCCACAATTTTAGACGAGCAGTTGATAACAGGTAGGTTTTTTAAATTAAAATACAGAACGTAGGTACGTTTGAACATTTTATTTCGGTTGTTCCAATGCGATACATGTACCTTGGTGAACTTATCATTTCTGAGAATGCATGCTGCTACAGCGTGATTACCAGTAAATACCACATTAATGCAATAAATGCTCACAATGATGTCCGTCAACCTCAATGCATTTTGCAATACGTGTAACTACATTCCTCTCAACAGCGAGTAGTTAGCCTTCCATAAAAATTCGCACATGCATTGACAATGCGCTGACGCATATTATCAGGCGTTGTCGGTAGATCACGATAGCAAATAACCTTCAACTTTCCCCACAGAAAGAAATCCGGGGACGTCAGATCCGGTGAACGTGCGGTCCATGGTATGGTGCTTCGACGACCAATCCACCTGTCATGACATATGCTATTCAACACCGCTTCAACTGCACGCAAGCTATGTGCCGTACAACCATCATGTTGGAAGTACATCACCATTCTGTCATGCATTGAAGCATCTTGTAATAACATCGGTAGAACATTACGTAGGAAATCAGCATTCATTGCACCATTGCGATTGCCATCGATGAAATAGGGCCAATTATCATTCCTCCCATAATGCCGCATCATACATTAACCCGCCAAGGTCGCTGATGTTCCATTTGTCGCAGTCATCGTGGATTTTCCGTTGCCCAATAGTGCATATTATGCCGGTTTACGTTACCGCTTTTGGTGAATGACGCTTCGTCGCTAAATAGAACGCGTGCAAAAAATCTGTCATCGTCCCGTAATTTCTCTTATGCCCAGTGGCAGTACTGTTCACGACGTACAAAGTCGTCGCCATGCAATTCCCGATGCATAGAAATATGGTACGTGTGCTATCGATGTTGTAGCATTCTCAACACTGACGTTTTTGAGATTCCCAATTCTCGCGCAATTTGTTTGCTACTGGAGTGCGGGTTAGCCGCGACAGCAATTAAAACACCTCCTTGGGCATCATCATTTGTTGCCGGTCGTTGTTGACGTTTCACATGTGGCTGAACACTTCCTGTTTCCTTAAATAACATAACTACTCGGCGAACGGTCCGGACACTTGGATGATGTCGTCCAGGATACCGAGCAGCATACATAGCACACGCCCGTTCGGAATTTTGATCACAATAGCCATACATCAACACGATATCGATCTTTTCCGCTATTGGTAAACGGTCCTTTTTTTCTTTATTGATTTTCAATTCCGCCCGAAGGGGGCGGGCTGGCAGCAGCTTAGTACACTGCTCTACAGCCTATAGACATTTTTTAGAAAAAGGAAGAAGAAAGAAACAAGGAAAAACAGGCGATAAAATGGTGACTTAAAGTGTAAAATGGCGTAAAAATGCGGAAAGTTAAAACAGAAAGCAAAAGGGGTTGCCCATGTTGATAAAATACACAGGAATCAGACAAGTAACATAGTAGACACACAATTAAAAAAAAAAACAGAGCGACAGTCTGGTTTCTGTTGGCAAGAGATAAAAAAATCACACCCAGCGACAGTATGATGGCTGTTCGCTACACTTCCCAAAAGACACAACACGGAACACTCACTGGAAAAACACACACTGTAAAACACTGCACGAAAATGGCGGCACAAATATGGCACTCCCGAGCCAAAGGCAGATGGGGGGGGGGGGGGACCTGGAGGAGGGGGAAAAACAAGGAGGGAGGAGAGGAAAAGACGAAAAGGGGGGGGGGGGTAAACGGTCCATTTTAAAACGGGTTATGTATCACGAAGCAAATACCGTCCGCACTGGCGGAATGTTACGTGATACCACGTACTTATACGTTTGTGACTATACAACGCCATCTATCACAAAGCGAAAAAAGAGGTCC
Organism: Schistocerca cancellata; assembly: GCF_023864275.1. Lineage (NCBI taxonomy): Eukaryota > Metazoa > Arthropoda > Insecta > Orthoptera > Acrididae > Schistocerca > Schistocerca cancellata. The sequence goes on from NC_064626.1 coordinate 185,434,440, forward strand.
AACTAAAACATTCATATTTCTTTACGTACTACACGGATATATACTAAAAAATGGGGGTTCCTATTACAAAAACACAGTTGATATCCGTTTGACCTATTTCAGCCCCATCTAGCCGGCCAACCATAGCGCCATCTGGTTTCCTCCTTCAAGCTAGACAAGTTTCGTTCGTTGTAGTCTTTTCGTTTGACGCTTATTTCATGAGATACTTGGGCCGGTAACGTTCAGTGGACCACCCTACATAGTAGGGCACAACCATCCTGAACCCGACGTTTTTCGCCAATGTATGGTGAGCGCGCATTGGAAATGGCAGAGGCTTCCACGTTATCATCCTTCATTTGCGAATATGTTGCAAATTGCCTTTAATCATCAAGGTATTGGATAGTTTGCTTTTCCCCTGTGTTTGGAGCCTTCTCTCATGGCGTTCTTCATAAAGAAAAAATTATTTTCTTTTGAGTTCCAGAATTGTTGAATTTGTTTATGAAGCTTTATTTTCTAAAAAATAAATTAAAAACCGGCACAGTGACATGAGGTGGGGGACATGGAGTGGTAGAGGGAGGGTGGTCGGGGGGGGGGGGGGGGCAGGGGTAGGCCTCAGGATTCGAGGTCTGCTCACAATGCCTCCATCCAACCTGAAGCTGACTCTCCATTGACTCTCCATTTTTTCCTGCCGATATAAGCATTTTCTTTGTCATAAGAAAATTAAAAAGCCTAGCGATAACAAGGCTGATCTGAGAAGAGAAAAATCGAAAAACAAAATAATATTTTTGTAGGATATTTACCCGCCAAAGGAAAAGGTCCCAGGTTCGAGTCCCGATTCGGGACACAGTTTTAAACTATCATATTTAAATCAACGCACACTCCTCTGCAAAATTAAAATTCATTCTGGATACTTATTTAACTTTTTTGTGATGTAACTACAACTCTCTAACTACTCCACATAAAATTCCACCTAAGTATACTTATTTACGGAACACAGAGGTGATCCGTCAGTGTAGTGCTGGTGACCATTTCATACTCTATCCCCCCCAGTGTACAAGGTAACTTTAAAACGTAAGTTATAACTATACGGCAAGTAACTATTATTGAATGTTGGTTATACTATTTTCCAAGATACTCAAGAAATCTCCGTAGACGACTGTCATAAGATTCTACCACTCGTTCCATTCCTTGACAGAAACCCACTCCTTGGTTACAAAACACTTCGAGAAAAAGAACTTTGTGTTCTGCCTTACTGCATGTCTTCTCATAGGGAAGCCTCATCAGAGAGGTTCACCACATGAGCATCTTCGGAAGTGATTTCAGTGGTGGTTTCTCATTGCCTTCCACTGATGAAATGATAATGAGGACAACACAACACCCAGTCCCTGAGCGGAAAAAACACCACCAACCCAGCCGGGAATCGAACCCGGGCCCTTTGACATGATAGTCCGCCGCGCTGACAACTCAGCTCCTTTTGCGAAGGTCACATGGCATCCGTTCAAGTTCGTTGTTGATCCTTTCACTCAGTTTCTTTATTACAGAGGCCAACCACCTCTCTGACCGAACACGCTGAGCTACCGTGCCGGCTATATCGTGGCGGACGGCCTTCGAGAATCGCTGCGTGAAAGTCCTCGCCGTTGGAAAATCTCTTTCCACCCACATGGAAATCGCATGCTGCAAGGTTTCGATTTCATGACGGGAGGTCCCAAACGTCACATCGAACTCTTCCAAGAGAAACTCGTGTGTCGCACGCGCCGTGTGGGTCGTCACATTTTTGTACAGGAGAACAATGCCTTTGCTTAATTTTTCACGTATCTTTTTCTTTATGGTCACAAATGCTGCTGATTCATGTGTGGATGTCGGTGATAGCGCAACCCAAGGTGAAACTGCAGACGATCTCGGATGATGTAATGATCACTGCCTATTGAGATGTCCATCCGCTGAACAACATCCACGACAATCTCTCTGCAGTTGCTGGGAACCCGATCCTGTGGCAGATCTCGATGGCCTTCTTTCCAGATTAGGACCATCAACGTCTATGCGGCCTTGGTCAATTGTTGACAACATTTCACAACAGCTTGATGTGACGTTTCACATGACCCATATGCTGCCAAAATTTCACGCTGAATTGATGTGATACGTAGAGGTTTTAAAATGGTTCAAATGACTCTGAGCACTATGGGACTCATCATCTTAGGTCATAAGTCCCCTAGAACTTAGAACTACGTAAACCTAACTAACCTAAGGACATCACACACACCCATGCCCGAGGCAGGATTCGAACCTGCGACCGTAGCAGTCCCGCGGTACCGGACTGCAGCGCCAGAACCGCTAGACCACCGCGGCCGGCAGAAGTTTTACCCACAAGAATCGTACTGTCCAGTGTACTTCAGTTTTGGAATACTTTTCCAGTTGCCACACCGTTTCACAAGGAATCACGTATTATCTGCTTGGTAGCAGAACTGTCTGCAGAAAACATGGAACATTTACCCTCTCCTGAAAATACATCACTCTTTTTTTTAGTATTAGGGTGATGGTGTTCTCGGTGCAATTTTGTATCAAATTCGTATGTAAATTAATTAAACTGATCAATTAATCTCCCCAGTCGACCACCCCCAGATGACGTCATTGAGACGAATCCTGCTTGGTGCAGGAACGTTCTTCTGCAAGGTAACGAGTATGTGACAGCAAGACGAATACCAAAAAAATTTATGTGAACGTACATGGAAACAGGGAAAGTCATTTATTCGTTGACAGCGATAAGACGATTGGGATAGATTGTTTAATGTGGATGATCATCAAATGTAGAATAACAGATGTATATATGTAGGGTACCAGCCCAGGTGTGAACCCAAAATTATCGGCAGCTGCATTATAAATTTTTATAAATTGTCCTTAGCTAAAGAGCGTTGTATTACAAGCTGTGGTGACTGCAATATACAACTACAGAATGGGTCGCGTTTTCGACTCTGTGCAGGACTGTTTACGTGTTTTAAACTCTAACGAACAGTATTTAAAATGTGTTTCTCTGTGTTCTCCACCAATCGTAGTCATGTGGTGTGAGCTAACAAAAACCTTACAAACAGCTTCTGCGTGACGTAATAGTGATACGGAAGTTCATTGCTCTCTTTGATGTTTTTTTCCCGGAGAAAAGTAGCCATATGCCTCTAAATTGACATGGTTCTGCGTTAAAGGATGATACAAGTGGATGGACTGATCGGGTGAGAGGGGTTTTAGCGAGGTATGATTTGAAGGGCTTATTTCAGTAGTGGTACCAAGTCCATTACCTCCACTTTTCTGTCTATAATGCTTCTGAAATTAATGATCATAACAAAACGAAAGAATGGTTCATCCCTGGCAAGAAGCCATATGCTTGAATATATCTGGTATCTCAACTGCAGATTTTTCAGCGCTCATTTAGCTTTAGGACTCTGTATCTCAAAATGAACAAAAATGGACTTGTACCACTATTGAAATAGGTCCTTCATTAACGGTACACTGATGATGCATACTAAGAAGACGGAAATGTTGCTGCATTCTATTTATTACACATTTAACAATTTCATCCGTTGTTCTCTCGGGGTGAATCAATTGTTTGGTATAGCCTGCGATCGACTGTTATACAACTGCATGTTCTCTGTGTGTAACTTAGAGCACTATCTATCTGCGAACGTTAACAGCAAATCAGAGGGCTTCCAACGCATGTGTAATGATGAAACATATCCATCAATGGAAAACATCTTTCGGCTCCCTTGTCTAGACAAACGAAGATGAATGCGATGTACTACACTTCTCTGTCACCTCTCGGACACAAATCGAGTCTTCAGGTCCTTATAGGTACGAACCAGCTGTTACTATACTTTTTGTGTTCGTCCTATCCAAAATGCATTCAGGTGGATCATCGGGGAGTAGGGTAGGACTTTTTAGTAGGTTGGTGAATAGCATGCGCAAATATTCTCGTAACAAATCAAGCAGCACACGGTTATGTCCGCAATACGACAACATACATATTGAAAGCTGTGGAAAAAATGTGGAAAATGACATAACATCGGAAAATTCGAGGAAAACCTGGTATAATTAAGAAAAATTTATGTGAGATACACAGAAATTGAGAGAAACAGCATGAGATACGTAAAATCGCGAAAACCTAGTAAATTTAGGGAAACTGACTGAGAATACATAAAATTGGAGACACATGCCATGAAAAGAGTACTGAGGAAAATCAATAAAACTGCGTGTTCTGGAGGAGGAGAACAGGCCGATGTTACATACACACGCCTTAATAATGGAGAGAAGAGTTATTCTGGAATTGTGGCGTCAAGACGAAACGGCAATATTATCCTGCACATGAGCAATGTAACTTAACATCGGGCCATAGCTTCTGTGTGCAAGAGGAAGGTTACCAGGGCGGTGGTAAACTGCAAAAAGACTGTTAAATCTCCTCTGGGTATTGGTCGTGGTGTTTATTCCTTCGTATGAAATTTCGGCTGTCAACGATCATTTTATAGGGCTGTTGTGAGCGTATCATAATTTCTGAACCGTAATCGGGCTTGAACTTCGTAAACGACATGAGTCATACACCTATGGAATTTACGTAGTGTTTTTGTTACAAAGAATCGATGTTTTCTTTGTTGTGACTGGTAGTAGCTTTATACTTTACAGTTTGTCACCATAGTTTATGGTAGAGAAACATGAATGGAGAAAGTATATCATGCGTTAAGAAAATATTTTTTACATTGGAATATTAACGGCGTTGTATTCTACACGATTAATGGGTCGGAAGCCGCGCCGCTCTAGCAGTACAGCTTGTGTTAATTGCAGAATCGTGTAGCCTTAGGACTGCATGTGTTTATATTCCACCATCATTTCTCTCTTATCAATACCTTCTTGTTGATGACCCGACACACTAGAACTATACTTCTGAATTGATAGCGCAGTTGATTTATGTGAAATGCTTCAAACTACGTCCGTCTAGAGCTCCATCGTGTATAAACTACACGCTTCTTCTTCATAACCGTCTGCTATATCATAACAACATCCTCACGTCTGCTATACGCCGACAAGGGGTGTTAACCTCCTCGTCATGCGTGCATCTGGAGAGATCTTGTACCCTTGGGTGGGCGCTGTGAGTACGATTAGTGCGGAATAGTCCTCACTGGACAGCAGTTGCGGACTCGGTTCACTCTGTTGCATAGTGTGCGTATAGCATCCTCCTACTTATGGTCAGCTCCAAATTGAATCTGTGACACAGTCATGGGGGGCTGGTCAAAGGCAATGTGGGGAGATCTCTCATTCTACAACTTTATCCTAAGAATGTGAGAATGCTCTGTGAATCCCAGCAGCGTAAGGAAATATGGGCAAACGTAATTGTAAATAACGCACTATGGTCGAAATACTGGAAGCATGTAGATCAGTATAGGACGCTGTCTGATATGCTTTGGTATACAGGGTGAGTCACCTAACGTTACCGCTGGATATATTTCGTAAAACACATCAAATACTGACGAACCGATTCCACAGAACGAACGTGAGGAGAGGGGCTAGTGTAATTGTTTAATACAAAGCATAGAAAAATGCACGGAAGTATGTTTTTTAACACAAACCTACGTTTTTTAAAATGGAACCACGTCAGTTTTGTTAGCACATCTGAACATATAAACAAATACGTAATAAGTGCCGTTTGTTGCGTTGTAAAATGTTGCCGGCCGCGGTGGCCGTGCGGTTCTGGGCGCTACAGTCCGGAACCGCGGGACTGCTACGGTCGCAGGTTCGAATCCTGCCTCGGGCATGGATGTGTGTGATGTCCTTAGGTTAGTTAGGTTTAGGTAGTTCTAAGTTCTAGGGGACTGATGACCACAGCTGTTGAGTCCCATAGTGCTCAGAGCCATTTGAACCATCTAAGTTCTAGGGGACTGATGACCTAAGATGTTAAGTCCCATAGTGCTCAGAGCCATTTGAACTATTTTTTTGTAAAATGTTAATTACATCCGGAGATATTGTAACCTAAAGTTGACGCTTGAAACATTGTCCTCACTTCATTGCAGGGGCTAAAAAAGCTGCAACATACATCGCGTTTCTACAGAATGATCTGCCAACGTTGCTCGAAAATGTCCCACTGGAAACGCGTCGACGTATGTGGTATCAGCATGATGGTGCACCTGCACATTCCGCAATTAACACTAGGCTGACGCTTGACAGGATGTTCGACGGGCGTTTCATAGGACGTGGAGGACGCATAAATTGGCCAGCCCGTTCTCCTGATCTTACTCTGGACTTCTTTCTGTGGGCTACGTTAAAGGAGAATGTGTACCGTGATGTGCCTACAACCGCAGAGAATATGAAACAACGTATTGTGGCAGCCTGCGGCGACATTACACCAGATGTACTGCGGCGTGAACAACATTCATTACGCCAGAGATTGCAATTGTGTGCAGCAAATGATGGCCACCACAAAGTACATCTATTGGCCTGACATGTCGGGACACACTCTATTCCACTCCGTAATTGAAAACGGAAACCACGTGTGTACGTGTACCTCACCCCTCATGGTAATGTACATGTGCGTCAGTGAAAAAGACCAATGAAAAGGTGTTAGCATGTGGACTTAATGTGCTCTTCCAGTCTCTTCTGTACCTATGGACCATCACCGTTCCCTTTGGATCCCTACGTAATTCGGTGCTCTCCGATACAAACGATCGAACAGCGGAGGAGTGGTACTCAAGCGTCAACTTTAGGTTACAATATCTCCGGATGTAATTAACATTTTACAGTGCAACAAACGGCACTGATTAATTATTTGTTTATATGTTCAGATGTGCTAACAAAACTAACGGGGTTCCATTTAAAAAAACGTAGGTTTGTGTTAAAAAACATACTTCCGTGCATTTTTTTATGGTTTGTAGTAACCAATTACACTAGCCCCTCTCCTCACGTTCGTTCTGTGGAATCGATTCGTCAGTATTTGATGTGGTTTACGAAATATATCCAACGGTAATGTTAGGTGACTCACCCTGTATATATGCGCGAGAATTAACATTGAATGGATGTATTGCACGATTCGCAATCTCGTATATGGTGCTCGCAAAGTAGTGAACGGGTGGTTTAGCGATGATACAGAAATTGGGAAGTATGCTACCGCCTCACTGAGCTGTGTTGAAATTTCAGAAAAACTTGTAAAATTGCTAAAATTGATAGATCAACTGTGTTGCTTATTACAGTAAATAGATAGCATCTTTCCCCATCCCATCTGTCACTGGTAAGCTGTTGATTACTACATGATGATGATAACATGTTTGAGTTGTAGAGAGAGTCTTAATGGGAGCAACACCCTCTGAGGATGCCCTGCACCAAAACAGTGATCGCGTACATGACTCCAATGTGACATATCAATCCAAACGGGACACCTAGACATATGCTATCATGTCACTGTGAAAAATGACTTTAAATGTTTGAGGTCATCAGTCAACCTCGGATAGCTGTTTGGAAACGCCACCCAATGCCACAAAACTCTACTAGTTTCCATATGTCTTCCGCATTTTTTTGGCAATAGCAACCACTTCCTCTGCCTTTTATTTCAATCATCCTGTATTGTGGAAGCAACAGTAGCATAATTTTCATCATGCGATGTCCAGTTTTCTGTGAGAGCCAATGGTATAAAATATCAAGGTGGGAGACAATGTTTGGTTGATAGAAATTAATGCACCCTGAAAGACGCAAATCATCTTCGAACTGCAGTACATGTATGTATTTTGGAGATGTGCCGCAATGCATTAGCAAAATCCTCATCCTCCTTCCAAGCTCAGTATGTGGAGTCTTCCTAATTTTCCCAACAAGAAATGCCACCGTAACTGCTCGTATTATCTTATCTACTACCTTGTGTTGCAGGGCTTCATTTGGTGCTGACCTTACACACTGTACACAGCTGGTGGAGCTACGACAACATGTTCCCATTTCCACTGAGTGGTCAAAACGCCGTCCTGTCGCATTAACTCACATCGCCCTGTTTCTCCACGGGATGAAGTCCGACTTCCGTTCAGGTCCCAACATAAATTGGGACGATCACATGGACGAAGCTGCAGGGAAGGAGTTACAGAGATTGTGGAACAGTTACAAAACGCAGAGGGACTGCCTAAAAACAGCGTTGGAGATTTTTCTGTATGGGATCCTCAGCAAATAGGTTCGAGAAAGGTGACTCATTTCAAGATATTAGAATGGCATGAGTATGGTTCACTAGTGGCTGTAATCATCAGAAAACATCGCTACAGGATCCAGCGCAAGTATGTGGTTGAATGGATAATTTATTCCAAATCGCAGACAGCATTTCTACCAGAAAGTGCAACACTGTCAGCGACCTGTAGACTCAAGAAGGCTTTTTATGTAGGGTGACGCAAACATATTCGTTATGACCGTGTTTTTAATAGCGCGGTCCTTATGCAAAATATATGGTGTGGGCTGTAGAATCCCTCTATGGTCAGCTTCAAATGTCGTTTCTCAGTACTGTTCCTCAAAAAGAACGTCTTCTTCCCTCCATGGACTCCCATTTGACCTACCTGTTGAGTGCAATCCGACTGCTGAAAAAAAAAATTACTCGCCGAGCAAAATGACTCTCATGGTCAATTCAATTAATTAGCCTATCAATTTGGTAACAATGGCGTGCTGCCTTGACAGGCGTTTCCTTTCCTTTTTTTTCTTTCTTTTTTTTTTTTTTTTTATTGTGGGGATATAGTTTAATGAATTTACAATCACCCACCTACAGAGGGCGAGACAGGCTCTCGCGATTTGTTTCGTAAACGCTAGTATGATATAGCATTGCATTGCTGAAATCAGACCTGCCATAGTCTACATGACAGCTAAGTTCTCTTCAATTGTAGCTCGTTGTTGTCGAACATAAAATGATCGTGCTTTTTTCTGATGTATGAAGTAATAGCGTGAAAGATTGTATTCTCTAATGTTATTTTACGTGTCTGAAATGTTTGTAACACTCATGTGCATGAAATTTTATTTGAAGACACAGAATATGAGAGACGATCTCAGGTCATGTAATCTGTCTATCAAGCTGATAGAAATTTTTTCTTTGGAGTTTAAATTCTCGCTTTGTCTTTACTCCGATGACGGTTTCGAAATAACGAGGACATTCTGCAAATATTGGTAGTTTTTGCATCAAAATAGTGGAAGTTTTTCTCCCCGTTTGACGCAGGATGGGTATGACTCTGCTGATCATCCGTAATCGGCGATGCTACACTTCACTGGACGTCGCAAAACGTTATATACGAATTGTATCCTGCAATTGTATGTAAAAACTATACCAATTATAAAACCAAAGAGAATGGATGACCCGTGGTAAAAATTGCTGTTTTGAAGAGTGCGCCGCAGCGCATAGTGTGAAGGAGTCGCCCTCCGTTTCTGGCGGTGGCGCCGCTGTGGCAATTGCAGCTTTGGTGTCTCCCTTTGGTGGGAAAGGGGAAAGGTTGCCTGTTCACGTGCATTTAAGGGGCGCTATTATCTCGCCTGTCTCCTCTGTTATGCCAGTCCTGCCTGGATATCTGTCCCCCCCCCCCCAAATTCTATAAGTCCCTCCAGATCCTTGAGCGTCATGCACTCCGCCTCGCCTTCCGTATACGCCTCCCGTCCCCCATCTGCTCCTATTCCTCGAACATATCCGCATCCTCTACACCTCCCGCCGTCTTGAACCCCCTCACCCCCTGGTTGCTCCTCTCCTCTCCCATCCCCGCCCCCTGCCACGTCTTCACCGTTGTGTCCCCCCTACCCACCATCTCTACACCCTACATCTCCTTTGCCAAGGTGGCTTCCATCAACTCCCCCTCCCGAACGATGCCCTCTCTCCCTCCATTTATCCCTCCTATCAACTCTGATCCTCACTCCCCCTCCTTTCCTCTGTCCTTTCCCTGGGCTCCCTCTTCCCCCCTTCCGTCCTGTTTTCTCCCCACTAAACCTCTCCCTACCTCCCTTCTCCTCCCCCCAAGTCCTTTTGTATTCCCCTCCTCTGCCTACCCCACTCCCTGTCGCGTCTGCCCCCCACCACTCTTATGGGTCCTCATCCTCCATCAGCTCCTTTCCCGGTTCCCCCATTCGCTTTTACTCTCCATTCCGCCCTTTTTTGTTTTCCCATCATCTGTCCAGTTTCCCCCCACCTGCTCTCGGCTGTGGTATGTCACATTTGCCAACTTTTTAGTGCAGTGTTCCAGTGACTATTCAGTGTTGTTCGTCTTTCTTGTGTTGCGAACAGAAACCATGCTGTCGCTAGGTGTGAATTTTATGTCTTTTGCGAACAGAATCCAGACTGTTGCCGTGTTTTTTAATTGTCTGTCTATTGTTTTATCTGTCTGCTTCGTATGTATTTTATTAGCCTCATCATCCCTCTGTTCTTTGTTTTAAGTTCCACGATTTCTTTTCGCCATGTTACTCTTTAAGTCTCTGATTTTATCACCTGTTTTTATTATTTATTCTCTTCATCTTTCTCACAAAGTCTGTAGGCTGAAGAGCGGCATACTAAGCTGGTGCCAGACCGCCCCCCTTCGGGGGGAATTGAAATTCAATGAAGAAAAAAAAAAACTCGCCTGTCGGTCAGTCTGGGTCAGTCTCTCGTCCCCAGCTTGCTAGTCTGTCTCTCGTCCGCATTTGGTAGGCAGTTAGTATCTGTCTGTCGTTCGGAGTGCTAGTATGTCTGTCGTTCGGATCAACCTTTAAAGCCAGCGAAATGAGAGTCTTTCCACTCGGTCAGTAAGAGAACTCAGCGAGTGGTCGCCCGGTCGGGGCTTAGTTCCTGCATCTGAGCGTTAGGCCGCCAGTCTGCTCGAATTTGCTCAGGCAATTGTCATTGGCGGCTGGATCGATCGGTTGGTGGGTCGCAAACTGAATTCACCGTCTTGAGCGTCAGCGCATGTGAGGTCGCCACGTGAGTCCAGTGGGCCGCGACGTATAGCGAGGGGTAGGGACATCGCGGTCGACACGAGACCAACAGGAGTCAACCCATGATACCAGTCTGGCCGGTGCGAGCTGCGACGCCGTGAGACGGGAGATGGGCGCGCCTTCCTGCGTCCGATGAAGCGGCTGGTAGCGGACGGTTCGGGACAGCGATTTGGGGGTGCTACGCCAGGTCTTCTCGAGAAATTGCAATTTATTAGCAGTTAAGTGATCGGTGATATGTTGTTTGATTTACTCTTGTTAAATTCTACTTTTTTTCTTGGTGAGGTCACCAGCCGTTTTGCTTTGGGGTCGCCCCACCATTCTTCTTCGTTTGCCCACCCAAAGGAAGATGGTTGTTTATAAATTGGGTGGTCCGTTTTTCCCTTGTGGAGGAGGGGTGGGTTAGAACAACCTGCGGTTCGAGTTGTAATCTCCCTATCAATCTACCGTACGTTAGTAGCTGCCTCTGTCATGTTTGTCGGATTTGGTGTGTTAACGAATTTATTGCTTGGAATGTAACGGCCTAGTGCCTGAAATATGTTTTGATCTTTGGAAACTTTGATATTATTGCCTATGATCTTGAGAGGCGGTATCAGTGTGCTGCAGAGCATCTTAACTATTGTTTGGCCAACCTTGTAGAATTATATATAAGATTGCATTTCATGGGCTTTTATTTAAATGGTCATTTTAGTATATAAAGTTGCCACCCTTTCACCGTAAGACTTTTCTTAGAAGTTAAAATCAAGTTGCACCTTCGGTGGCAAGGTTAATATCTTAAATGTTAGTGTTTCGTACCATGTACATCCCCCCTATGGTGGGGTGCATAGGTTGTGTGCTTGTGTAAATTGTTAAAACTCTCAGTTTAAAGTTATCTGGTGTGTTGCCGATTGGCGCCGGTGTAGTCTTTCAGAGGCTGTTGTGAGCGGTCGTAACTACGGCCGTGTCAAAAGGGAGCGGCAAGGTTCTCTGCCCAAAAGCTCATACAGTCAAAACTTGTTTCTTTCTGTCTCTAAATAAATTGTAACTTTGATATTTAGAGGGTGCTTTCTGATTACAATTTTAAATCTGTTTCTTTAAAAAAAATGCTTTTGGACACTATTAAAGTTAAAAGGAATTAGGTTTTGATTTCGTCATTTAGTCCCTGGCAACTACTTGTATACTTACATAGTGTGATTAAATGTGTTAATGTTCTTGATGAATGGCTAGTAAATAAAATAAATTCTTAAGAATATTCTATGAAAATAACTCACAGTTCAACAGACTGATCGTATTTTCGTGGAAAGAGAACATTTATTATCGGCGTAGTTATGTTTTCCTTTTTTAACAGATGTTTGATCATAGGAGATCCGTTGACATCAAATTCAGTTGTTCTCCATTGCAGAATGGCTGGCTGCTAGGGACGTGGGGTCGTTGTGTGGGGGCTGTGTCGCTATATTTTAGACGAACAGGTTGCACTTATGGCGGCCGTCCTTTTAGTTGACTATACATGCTTTAATGTTGGCGAAGGACAGTTGCCTGAAGACTGGACGATGACGGCAGCCAGCTCGTGCCGGGGGGTGCATGGTAGACCAGATGGCCATTTGAAAAATCCTGTGACCCCCAACCATAGCCCATAGGTGGACGGATCGAGGGAGCGAGGGAGGGTAGGTATGATGGGAGGCAAGAGGGCCTTGAGTTTTGGCAGTTTCTGAACCCCTCTGCTGTCTTTGGGGATGACATTTTCCCCAGTACATGTGTTGCATTATTAACTGTTCGTTACCAGTACTGGTTTTTTTATGACAGTTTCGAAGTTTAATAAGAACTGTGATGCAGTTCTTCCATCAGTTGTGGTAGCGCGTATTGGCTTCGATTGCCTGGGCTACTCAGTGGTTTTTAAGCAAATGTCTGTGGGGAACTCTGACGTCAAACAACTACAGATACTGTCCTCAGTTGTATGCTTACAGGTAATACTCTTACTAAACCCCTCTCTGTCCAATGCCAGCATCTCATCAGTTGAACATACTTCCCACCAGGCAGAATAAAGGTACTACCTTACACACCAGCCTTTTACCTGGCAGCATTTAGCTAAAGGGTAGAGTTTGAGGTTCGAGTGGAATTGTGAATTTTTTTTTCCCAGGAGGATATAACTAGTTGCATTGTATCATCAATTTTTGAGCTGCATTGCGATTTTAGGCGGTCCTTGTGTATCGCTATGCATATAGTTGCGTAATTAAACCCAATTTTTAAGATTAATTACAGAATTAGCGCCGATCTTAACGTTAGTTTCTCAACCAAAATAAATAAACTAGCCGGCCGCGGTGGTCTAGCGGTTCTACGCGCTCAGTCCGGAACCGCGGGACTGCTACGGTCGAAGGTTCGAATCCTGCCTCGGGCATGGATGTGTGTGATGTCCTTAGGTTAGTTCGGTTTAAGTAGTTCTAAGTTCTAGGGGACTGATGACCACAGATGTTAAGTCCCATAGTGCTCAGAGCCATTTCATTTCCATAAATAAACTAACTTAACCTTCGTCTCCTGCATCTGGACAGTTTCCATGTATTGGGAGGAGCACTTGACCTTTCCGTCCAGAAGGACAAGCGTTTTCGACCCAGAAAGGACACGGCAATTTTTAATTTCCCGTCTATTGCAAATGCCTCTGGTAGTATAATTGTGATAGGGAGGTGCATTTGGATTTTCTGTCCAGAAGGACCAGGGATCGAATCCCAGAAAGGGTACTGCCATTTTTAATTTCCCGCCAGCTGCCCGGTGGCGGGCGGGGTCGGACGTCAGCACAGCCCTGGAACAAAGAAATTACCGCCAAAATTCGAAATTCCCGTTAAAATTCGAAATCCCCGCCAAAATTCGAAATTCCCGCCTATGGGGTAGGTGGAGGACAAGGAAGGAGTGGGATGGTGGAGAGGGAGCTCACATGCAGGCTGAGAAAAATCATGACATCATCTGGGGGTGGAATGGTCGGGGGTCAATTAATTGATCAATTTAATTAATTTGCATATCAATTTGATATCAGAACTTCACTGAGAACCCCATCACCCTACTACTAATGGTCTCAGTGTCGGGCAACATGTCTAACTTCCTTTCTGAAGCCTGTACGTAACTTGTTACAAAACTGCACCACCACTGAGTGGAACCTTACACTTCATCACGTTATAACATAAAGCGAATGATAGTTATATTTGGTGCAGTTGAATTTTAGTGACGGCTGGTATCAACACAAGCCTTCATCTCACCTTTCTTTAACCAGATGTTAAAGAAAACGCCTCGTGGAACTGAAACGAGAAGGGTGGATGGCCTTTAAGCTATTAAAATTGAGTTATTCAGCAGCCAGCTATCATCGAGCACTTTGTCAGTGGATGTCTTTGTGGTTAGTAGAGATGTCGTATGATTTTGTCTATAACTTTGGCTCCTCTCTTATCGTTAGTAAGTTCAGTTCAGCAGGTACACATCCAAAGGCAAAGGATGGACGCTCATGCTGATCATAGATTGTTCACCAAGGAGTTTATATTTTTAAGTATTTCCATCTTCCGTAGACTAAAGTAGAATGAAAATTAAAGGTTTCGCAAATGGGGAGAAATTCTAGAAATTGCAAGCTATGTTTAGCACAGCATACTTCTCAGTTGCTTGTCTGAGGGCCTCGCCACATGAATGGACTGAATGTCTGGAAAAATACTCGATCCAAATAAAGGCGCCAATTGATAAGATGACCGAACCTGCTGCCAATAACAAATCCGACTCAGTTCGTGAGTCCACAGGTAACACTGGCAATTTGCAAAACGTTTAGTAAGACAAAACAGAAAGACATTCCACTAAGAAAACAAAACAGAAAGGCTGAAGTTTCCCGTTCGTAGATGGAAATAACTGAAATAAACAACATTCCCGATGTGCTTCCTTTCCAGAGCCATAGTCTGCGGACATGTGTTCCTAACTATAGTTTCAAAAGAAATACAGACAAGTTTGAATACACACTTCGGTTTTCTTCTCTCGTAAATCAAATTCGTGACAGATTCATGAATCATAATTGAGCTGCATGGCACATGTACCTCTGAAATTCCTGAATGATAGCTTTCCAAATGATCTTCAATTTCTAGAAGTTACAATAAAATGTTTTACTAAACAATGATGTAAAAATTAATTACTTCTCTAAAATTTTTACATTTTTATTGTTATTGTAATTATTAAAATAGCTAAAACTGCAGGGTGACAGCAAGCGGTATTTTATGGGCAAGAGGCAGACAGTACAGAGTGTGCAAAATACTCTAGGCAACAGATGAAGGGTCACTTTTTCGCAAACCAGTAATTGTCTCCTATCTGCGAAGCAAAAGTTTGAGACCTGCTAGTCAGGGAAGGCAGGATTCGGTTACGATTGTGGACGGGGCCATAATCAGATATTATTGGTTGGCTTTTCATTTAATCACACACAATTTATTTAAAATCAGCAACAAATTTAAAAAATGGCAAATATTTAAGAATTGTTTCACGGCTGAAGACCTTAATGCCAATAAATTAAGAATTGTTTAACTTGTTGCAACTCACAAACTATATTTATTAAAATATTAAAAAAAATCACCAAGGTCTTAAAGGTTAACTGCTAAAATACAATTACCACATTAGAATTTTGGACAAGTAGCGACTGTCACGGCTGAATGCTTTTAACGCCAAGAATGGTAATTATTAAAATAATTTAAGAAACATACTGTCAAACAGCAAGGCAACAGCAAAAGTTAATTTAAAAGACAGGCCAGTAGCCACCAAACAGGTGAGACAAAATGATAGTAAACTTGGTAGCACAACTGTTTAAACTTGCTGTAACGCCAAGAATGACAATTATTTAAAAAAAATTAGAATCATAAAATAAAACAGCAAATACAATAACATAGTTAAATCAAAAGGACAAGCAACTGCTCACCAAAAAGGTGAAGCAAATGATGGTAACTTCGTAATACAATAATAAAATAATAACTCAATAATAAAACACAAGGGCTAGTCACAGACGATGCTCCAGGAATCGCCCTCTGAGTAGGTCAGGCCAAAACCACTTCCGCGAGCGATGAGAAAGGCAACCAAGAGTTGCATTCGCTTCACAAGATGGTAACTCAGACTAGTGGCAGTCTAACGAATGACTAATGATAATCAGCTGTAGCTACCTAACGTCCGATAACCAATGCAACAATGGAACACCACGCCAAAGCCGGTACCGGCGGTCAGCACCATGTCCTCAGAATGCCGTTTTTAGAGGGTCCGAAAGGAGAAAGGGACTGCTACTACTAGAGCATAAAAAGTCCAACCGACCTACAAATAAAGGAAACTGTCAAAACTACACGCCTTACCGGACAGCAGCGGCAAGGCGACGAAATGTACACTGCCGTTACATACACTAACCTCCAGGGCAGGTCACTGGGGCGTTAGCGGCCACCAGGCAGGAAGAATATCGCTGGTCGAACTTAGCAAACAGTAACACATAGAATGCAGCAATTACTAACAAGAAGTCGAGGAAAGCTAATTAGATCTGCCTGCCCTAACAAGGGAACCTCCCCATCGCACCCCCCTCAGATTTAGTTATAAGTTGGCACGGAGGATAGGCCTTGAGAAACTGAACACAGATCAATCGAGAAAACAGGAAGAAGTTGTGTGGAACTATGAAAAAAATAAGCAAAATATACAAACTGAGTAGTCCATGCGCAAGATAGGCAACAGAAAGGAACCTCTGGTCTCAGTAGCGCCGGGGTCCCGTGGTTAGCGTGAGCAGCTCCGGAACGAAAGGTCCTCGGTTCAAGGCTTCCCTCGAGTGAGAATTTTTACTCTCTTTATTTTCGCAAAGTTATGATCTGTCCGTTCGTTCATTGACGTCTCTGTTCACTGTAATAAGTTTAGTGTCCGTGTTTTGCGACCGCACCGCAAAACCGTGCGATTAGTAGACGAAAGGATGTGCCTCTCCAATGGGAACCGAAAACATAGGTCATAGGTCAACCGATTCCTCCATAGGAAAACACCTCTGGTATATTCTATACGACACTGGTGACGGCATGTGCGTCACATGACAGGAATATGTTGTCGACCCACCTAACTTGTACACTTGGCGAATGGGTGAAAAGATTCTTCTACCTTGCCCGATTTAGGTTTTCTTGTGGATGTCGTAATCACTCCCAAAAACGTGATGAAAACATAAGTGTTTGTCACATAAACTGCAACAAATAAATGCAACAGTTTCACAGTCGCGCAGTTTTCCCCGTGCTCTGTCAAAACATATGCTTTTAACGTTTTAAAATTTTTCGTGTGTGGACTGTCAAATCCTGCATATGTCCAAGCAAATCTGAACATGTCCTGGAATTTTAGAGAGCGAAGTTGATTATGTGTGAGTACCTGACCTTTGATAATTGTCTCAAAATTAAAAATAAAAATTTTCACTCGAGGGAAGACTTGAACCCAGGACCTTCCGTTCCGCATCTGCTCATGCTAACCACGGGATCACGGCGCTACTGAGTCCTAAATGTTCTTAATGTTGCCTATCTTACGCATGGACTACTCAGTTTGTATATTTTGTTTATTTTTTTCATAGTTCCACACAACTTCTTCCTGTTTTCTCGATTAATTTGTGTTCAGTTTTTCAAGGCCTATCCACTGTGCCAACTTATAACTAAATCTGAAGGGGGTGCGATGGGGAGGTTCCCTTGTAAGCAATCCACTCGCTGCTCTTCATCTTGGCGACACTGTGAGCAGCAACACGAACCCAAATCACTGTAGAATAACGAGATCTCACAATGTTGGAGGTTTCACTGCTAGGATTAAAATCCATTCAACTTAAAGCTTACTGGATCCGGTTGACGACTAGATCGTGCACCCTCGCATCCACAGCCCTTTCACCCGGCAGTGCATGCGTGCCGACAGCAGTCCCGGCGTGTTTCCACATTGCCCTCTTCGCTCCTCCGGAATCTCCAACCGAACTGCTCACTCACAAGACCCGGAAGAACAACGACGTCACCCCAAAGATAGGGCCACAGTAAGTGCATATCGATAACGCCACTGCAGCCACTAGCGGACAGGCAACCCTTGCGAAACCAAGTGGTCCCAGTAAACACAAGAAGAATACAAACAACTGCAACCACGTCAACTAAACGATGTGTCTGGCCTCCAACAGCACCAACGCAAGCCGCAGCATGGCTCAGTAACTGTTACCTGCTTTTAATGGGGCAAAAGCATGGCGCCCTGCGACGTCACCCTCGGGCCCGGCGAAAAGAAGTCTAGAGCTCAGAAGTTCATGCAAGGTGTAAGGGGCTAATTCCGCTCACCATCACCGTAGTCGTGTCACACTATGGCGAAGTCGTCACAACCCCTTCTTACCCAAGGTCCACCCCTCCTCTTGATGCCTCTGCGATGGAGGTCAGAATAGATGCCCAACGTTGTAATCATGCGATTTTCTTATGAGTGGCCAAGGTGAAAATTTCTGACACACCGCCCCTCAGAACTGACAAGAAAAGACCTCAGGAACTGGCAGAAATGGCGTCAAGGAAACATATCCTTCAATTAGGGCGTTGATCCCCAAAAATTTCGCAGATGATTCGACAGTGTGATCCAGCAACCCCATTGAATTTAATCGCACCCCTTTGGGGTATACTACAACCAAAATTTTTGCTCGGTGTACAGGGTGAAGTCACTAGGGATTGTTCAAAACCATTCGACGCAATGTGGACGCTATCCGGAGCAGCAATGGATCTTTGTGGTTTTCAGTCCTCCTGTGGCGCGATTACGGGGGAGAGAGAAGCGAGGGAGCGGCACTGATACAATGGTACATGCATCAATGAAACAGCAAAGGGTCCCAGTTAGGAAAAAGCCTCACAATCAGTGCCACCTGTGCATCTTTGTTGGGTACTTTAAAAATGTCCCTGTACAGAGACATCCATTCACTGATTACTAGGCGCTCGCGTCACAGGCAGCCATTTCGACACACAGCTGAATGGCGCTACGTCGCTGAAGCAGGGCCTGCTGGTCTCATGCGAAACTGGTACGTGGACCGCATGTATCACATAACTGATAGATGAATAGTTCAGCTCCTAACTATTGTCTACTGCAAGCGCCCCACATTTACCGACATAAATCTTACAGCCACGGTCATAGCTATTAAAATTTCACGAATACAGTTTTTCAGGCCTATCTGTGTACGGATAGAAATCTGTAAGGCACCAGGAGAAATTATTTTATACTTTGTAGTCCAGTTTAAAATCGTGTTACTGTAGGTAATAGTTTATTTTTATTTAAATAATTATTTTCTGCTTTCTAATGTAGTGCGTATGAA
This sequence comes from Schistocerca cancellata, assembly GCF_023864275.1. NCBI lineage: Eukaryota > Metazoa > Arthropoda > Insecta > Orthoptera > Acrididae > Schistocerca > Schistocerca cancellata. The sequence continues at coordinate 185,453,629 of NC_064626.1, forward strand.
ATCTCTGTGTGGCATGTAAATTGGAGGTGGAGAGCGGGAAAAGTACGGGAAAGGTAGAGATAGTTGGTGTCAGCTGCATCGAGAATTTACGCGGAATCAGAGGCGACGAGAGAAATTGTGTGCCGAACCTGAGATCTCCGGTGTACTACGCAGCTGCATTAAGAACTGTGCCACTCGAACACACTGTTCACCACAACTGAAGATATCGTGTGGTTCCCCTCCCCTGCCAAACAGATTGACAGAAAGTGAGTTAGCAATACACTGTAATCCAGTTCTTAGCTAAGTTTAAAATTTACAGTATCTAACTCATCGGAGGTTACTTTAAAATCATTATACTGAATGGACACACAACGTATTAAAATGCTCTGCGCATATCAGACCAGTTCGGATCATTATAGCTGAAATTAATAAACGTAGCTGGAGAAACAAGGGAGCAAAAATGCAAATAATTCATTGTGAGCTGTCCACCAATATTAACCGCATCCTCTTAGATTATTCAAACAGAAATGAATAATACATAGAACAACTGAAAAGAAAATTAAGGATCTGTTAGATGACGATCATTTTGGCTCAACAAAAATAAAGGGACCACAGAGGCAGTTCTGACTCTGCGGCTGATAGTGGAGCGAAGAAAAACCAAGACATATTCATAGAATCTGTCGACCTATAGAAGATGTTCAGCAATGTAAAATGATGCAAGATGTTCGAAATTCTTAGAAACATACAGGTAAGCCACAAGGAAATACAGATAATGTACAACATGTACAACAACCAAGAGAGAACGATAAGACCAGAAGACCAAGAACGAAATGCTCAGATTAAACAGGGTCTCAAACATGGATGTAGTCTTCCACCTATACTGTTCAGTCCATATGTCGAAGAAATAATAATGGCATAAAAGAAAGTTGAAGACACAAGATGAAACGATGTTAATGGTAACATTCGCTGATGACATTGCTCGCCTCGGTGAAAGTGAAGAAGAATTACAGAATCTGCTGAACGGAATGAATAGCCTAATGAGTACATTATACGGTTGAGAGCAAATCGATGAAGGACGGAAATGATTAAAGTAACAGAAATGAGAAAAGCGGGAAACTTAATATCAGGATTGGTGACGGTGAAGTAATTCTTCAACCTAGGCAGCAAAATACTCTATGATGGATGGAGCAAGGAGAGCATAAACAGCAGATTAGCACTGGCAAAAAAGTCGTTTCAGGCCAGGATAAGTCTACTAGTATCAACATAGGCCTTACCTTGAGGAAGAAATTTCTGAGTATGTACGTTTGGAGCACAGCATCGTATGGCAGTGAAACGTGGACTTTGGGAAAACTGGAACCGAAGAGAATCGAAGCATTTAAGATGTGGTGCTACAGAAGAATGTTGAAAATTTGTTGAGAAATGAGGAGGTTCTCCACACAATCGGCAAGGAATGGAATCTGTGGAAAACACTGATAATAAGAAGGGACCGGATGCTAGAACATCTGCTAAGACATCACGTAAACCTCCATGGTACTAGAACGAGCTGTAGAGGATAAAAATTGTAGAGGAACACAGAGACTGGAATACATCCAGCAAGTAACTTAGTACGTAAATTACAACTGTACTCTGAGCTGTCACAGGAATTTGTGGAGGGCATCGAACCAAACAGAAAACTCATGATTTAAAAACAATTTAAAAAAAAAGTGAAGAAACATGAAGTTCGGCGACATCTTCTTGTGCTCCTCGTACTTCTGCCATATGCACTGATCGTACACTCCTCTCGAAGACAGTCAAATATCGAGAGTGCTTAAAACAAACAGCCATTTCTTCTAAAAAGGGTATCCGAACCTAGCATTCGCTGTTGCAAATAACAGACCGGAATAATTTTTACTGGCGCTCTCCGTTCAATCAAATGTTGGCATGTGGAATGAGATGGAACTATGAAAACTTCTCTGCTTTCAACTCTCTATTCACATTCAGAAAACTGTTTTTAGGTATGCCAATAATTTATGACATGTTTCTAGTTACCTGAAACTCGTCATCTCCATCAGAAGCTTGTAATTAATTGGTGTCATTACAGTACTGACAGGAACCAGATACGATCATTCATTGGCTCTGGGTCTAGGTCATTTTCGGCAGAAACTTCATCCACCTGTATCGATGCAAGTGCTTGCAAACATTGCTGCATTGGTTCAACTCCTCCATTCACGGCAACATTGATGACATCAACTGAAAATTGTTTCTCGTTATTGCAATGCACAGTTCGGCGGATAATAGAGAGAAATTCTTCAATAGTATTTCATATGATGACACAGGCTTTTCATCCATTCTATGCACTGCTTTTTCCCTTAGGTTAGCGAGAATAGAAATGATCAAAATTTCAACATTACTCTCGGCGAGCAGTAAGTTTATCGAAATACAAAGATTTAGGAAAGTAATACCATCGTGTCCCCTATCGCAAAAACTGCCATCACGCAAGCCATTTAGACCATCATATTCGACAATGGAGGCATTGTCAAACATCAGGCTGTCGTAGCTTACAACGTCAAGATTTTTTATCTGTAAATAATTGCGATTATCAGCTGGAAAGGCACCTGTTTGACTTATGGTTTCATAATGGGTTCATTTGGAAAGTCCATCGCCTTCACTCAGGTATCGATTTAAAACATTCGTATCCCATTCCTTTGATGGTAGAATGGCAGCAAGAATTAAATTCGCCACGACTGTTGGGAAACATTGGCGCCCGGTCGGAAATATTTCTTCATTTCTTTGGTTCCTGGAAGAACGTACGAATCGACATCAATAATTAATTCGCATGTAAGCACTGCGCGTTGGAGCAGCAGTACTGAAATTCGTTAGGACGTTCAGGCAAGCTCTCCATAGTTGCAGTCACCAGAACAATCCCTATGTCTGTTTTGGACCGAGGAAGCATTCCGGTCATCTTGTCGGTGACATCAAACATTCGAGAGTAAATGACGTTGTATGTTCTTTGAAACTGTGCTGACCCAATCTGCCTGGGAATTAGATCATTTTGACATACGGAATGATGCGTTGAAGCAAATGTCGTTCTGGTTCAGTTAGTACCGCAGTATCACCGAGAATGCCTCCCTGTAGCAAGTATAGAATGACTCTTTGAACTCTTCAGTTGCACATTGCATCGATTGCAAACAAGCAAATTTGTTTTAGTTACTAGTTCCATTACGGCTTCGGAACAATCAAACTTTATTTCACTACATGATTTGGATAGAACTTTTCAGGTAGATGTCATAGCATTTGTCACACAAACTGTCTATGGTTTAGTGAAAATATACCCCATCAGCTATCCACTGAGCATAGACCTCAAGTTGACGTTGTAGTGCTGCTTCCGTTCAGGATGTCTCATTACATCAGATTCCAAACGAGACATGTGAGCTTTAGAAGTCTCAACCGCCCTTGTTTGAGCATGACTAAGTGCGTTAGTAGCAAGGGGAGCGAGATACTCGTCGGCTGTTCCATTTCCTCTTGCTTAAGCAAATCGTTGCACGCCACTGGCACTGGAATGTGCATCCACCATCTCATTCGATCACGCCTGAACCATTCTGTCCTTGGCATTTTTACGTTCGACAATGCGCTCCTTCCTGGAACTTTTTTAGTTCGCTTACGCCGTTTGGCTAGACTTTGAGACTGACTTGCTTCAGATTCCTGTTCATCTACATCTACATGATTACTCTTCAATTCACATTTAAGTGCTTGGCAGAGGGTTCATCGAACCACAATCATACTATCTCCCTACCATTCCACTCCCGAACAGCGCGTGGGAAAAACTAACACCTAAACCTTTCTGTTCGAGCTCTGATTTCTCTTATTTTATTTTGATGATCATTCCTACCTATGTAGGTTGGGCTCAACAAAATATTTTCGAATTCGGAAGAGAAAGTTGGTGACTGAAATTTCGTAAATAGATCTCGCCGCGACGAAAAAGTCTTTGCTTTAATGACTTCCATCCCAACTCGCGTATCATATCTGCCACACTCCCTCCCCTATTATGCGATAATACAAAACGAACTGCCCTCTTTTGCACCCTTTCGATGTCCTCGGTCAATCCCACCTGGTAAGTATCCCACACCGCTCTGCAATATTCTAACAGAGGACGAACGAGTGTAGTGTAAGCTGTCTCTTTACTGGACTTGTTGCATCTTCTAAGTGTCCTGCCAATGAAACGCAACCTTTGGTTCGCCTTCCCCACAATATTATCTATGTGGTCTTTCTAACTGAAGTTGTTCGTAATTTTTACACCCAGGTACTTAGTTGAATTGACAGCCTTGAGAATTGTACTATTTATCGAGTAATCGAATTCCAACGGATTTCTTTTGGAACTCATGTGGATCACCTCACACTTATCGTTATTTAGCGTCAACTGCCACCTGCCACACCATACAGCAATCTTTTCTAAATCGCTTTGCAACTGATACTGGTCTTCGGATGACCTTACTAGACGGTAAATTACAGCATCATCTGCGAACAACCTACGAGAACTGCTCAGATTGTCACCCAGGTCATTTATACAGATCAGGAACAGCAGAGGTCCCAGGACGCTTCCCTGGGGAACACCTGATATCACTTCAGTTTTACTCGATGATTTGCCGTATATTACTACGAACTGCGACCTTCCTGACAGGAAATCACGAATCCAGTCGCTCAACTGAGACGATACCCCATAGGCCCGCAGCTTGATTAGAAGTCGCTTGTGAGGAACGGTGTCAAAAGCTTTCCGGAAATCTAGAAATACGGAATCAACTTGAGATCCCCTGTCGATAGCGACCATTACTTCGTGCGAATAAAGAGCTAGCTGCGTTGCACAAGAACGATGTTTCCTGAAACCATGCTGATTACGTATCAATAGATCGTTCCTCTCGAGGTGATTCATTATGTATATGCTCCAAAACCCTACTGCAAACCGACGTTAATGATATAGGTCTGTAGTTCGATGGATTACTCCTACTACCCTTCTTAAACACTGGTGCGACCTGCGCAATTTTCCAATCTGTGGGTACAGATCTATCGGTGAGCGAGCGGTTGTATATGATTGCTAAGTAGGGAGCTATTGTATCAGCGTAATCTGAAAGGAACCTAATCGGTATACAATCTGGACCTGAAGACTTGCTCGTATCAAGCGATTTGAGTTGCTTCGCAACCCCTAAGGTATCTACTTCTAAGAAACTCATCCTAGCAGCTGTTCGTGTTTCGAATTCTGGAATATTCCATTCGTCTTCCCTGGTGAAGGAATTTGGGAAAACTGCGTTCAATAACTCCGCTTTAGCGGCACAATCGTCGGTAACAGTACCATCGGCACTGCGCAGCGAAGGTATTGACTGCGTCTTGCCGCTTGTGTACTTTACATACGACCAGAATTTCTTCGGATTTTCTACCAAATTTTGAGACAATGTTTCGTTGTGGAACCTATTAAAGGCATCTCGCACTGAAGTCCGTGCCAAATTTCGCGCGTCTGTAAATTTTAGCCAATCTTCGGGATTTCGCGTTCTTCTGAACTTCGCATGCTTTTCCGTTGCATCTGCAACAGCGTTCGGACCTGCTTTGTGTACCACGGGGGATCAGTTCCATCTCTTACCAATTTATGAGGTATGAATCTCTCAATTGCTGTTGCTACTATATCTTTGAATTTGAGCCACATCTCGTCTACATTTGCGTAGTCAGTTCGGAAGGAATGGAGATTCTCTCTTAGGAAAGCTTCTAGTGACACTTTATCAGCTTTTTTGTTTCTCTTGTCGTTTTCTATTCTCCTTCTCTATGTGTCACTTAAGTTGGGTGACTGTCCGTTTGATCGTAGAAGAAATGCACGATTATTATGTTATTGCTGCCAGTTATTGTGATCATAACCAGACAAGGATCGCGAACGACACAAAGAGCCAACAGAGAATGGCCGACGGCCAGGGACCATCAACAGTAGTTAGCCAAGTGTGAATATGAGAACAAGAGGAAAACGGACAATGGAGAAGGCACGTCAGAATAACAAAGATCAAACGAGTAATGCAACAACGGCAAAAACCTAAGCCGTGGCGAATATATCGAATTCATTCTCGCACAACACGCCGGTCCTGCAGGACAGCGTTACCAACCCTTTCCTCTGCCAAACCCACCCCTAAGGGAGCTAACTGAATCAAACAGAAAAAATCGTGTTTATCATTCAATTCTGCGCTACGTTCAAAATTTCTAGACTCTATCTCTTCGTGAAGGTAGTTTAAAATCGACTGCAAAATTTGTACGGAACTGACGGACAGAGAAGAAATCGATCTAATAAAAACTTATCAAAATGTGACCCTTATGCAGGTTTTATCGCTGCCCAGCGAATAACACATTAATACATGTTAGTGAAACACTTAAAATCAAACTACACACGATGTGGTCAGATTATTAAAGTCGAATAGACAGTATGTCAACGAATTTATCAGCACGACTGTACCGTCAAAGATATAGGAAACGTATACAAAAAGAAACACTCACGGTCAAAAACATTGCCGCATAAATATCCTTGATATAAACGTTTTACGGAAAAGTAAGAAACATGATTCTGCTGGAGACATGTAAATCTTCAAAATGAGGGAGGATGAGAAGTGTGTAACATTTTATTTTGTGTGTAGGAAGCAGAAAGCCAACAAAATAATTATAAAGCTTTTCGTATAATAAAAAGAACTAAAGCACGGCTCGGTCACAATGTTATTACAGTACATGTATGAGAGAAGATCAGTTTCTTCCAAGTCTTCTGCCAGCTTGCCGAGCGACAGCGTGTATTTAATACCCTCACAGGCGGTGGAAGCATTTCATATGAATGCTGCACTGTTATAATGCAAATCTGAATTTCCCAAAACTGTAGTACATATGCAGCAACTAAATACTACCACATGAATAAACGCTTTAAAAATGTGATGAAATTGAATTGGTCTTCATAACTCTAAAAATTATAAGAAAATCACATTGATACTTTTTCTGGTAGGACGATTCACTTTTTTTCTTTTTTTTTCTCAACTGCTTGCGAGAGATCGGTCTGGCTGCTAACAAAACGGCTATTCAGCCAAATTTTTCATATATTTAAACTTTTGACGAAGTAAAACAATTAGATAAAGGCTGTTCTTAAAAATGTGTACATTGTTGATGTATTTTAGACGAACTGAAACGAAAGTTAAAAGGTAACCACGAGATTATGTCGATTCTGTTATGGTAAAATGATCATGATGCTTGTGGATGGAAATGATCGTGTTAATTATGGAAGGACAATGATGTATAATACGATGGGGCCCCGTGGAACCGCAGAGAGCATCTAGCGCTTACTAAGGAAGATTATAGAGGAAGGGGCAACGGAAGGGTGGGATAAGGTGGAGAGTTGTTTATTAAGGCTGGAATGAAGGATATATCTCCAGACGAATTTGATCTTTGGGTAGTGGGAGTTGAGTCTGAAGATGGTCCAGGACGAGAAGGTGTAGTAATATGGTTGATGTGATATAGTATACGTGTTGGGGAAAGCAGGCAGATGCGGAGGGCGATGAGAGGATTACATCTTTCTAAGATTTCAAGCGATTTATGGAATTTAGGAGAGGTCGAGAGCCAGGCTGTACTGTGTTACGGTAGGATGCGGATGATGAAAGCTTTATACGAAAGGTTAATTTTACAGTGCCGGTCCAATACCCAAGCTAAACATGTATATTCGCTGGATGGCCGAAGGCCAACCGAAAATAACGTGTTCGCTGCGACACCTGGAGTCGTGCCACCCGAAAGCAGAACTACTTACAACACAGAGAAAGTCGCCGTCACTAGCAGACTATTATAAATTCTATACGACACTGAAAATAAAAAAAATGTACATATCTTGTCGTTTCCTTTTTGCTACACGATCTGCTTGCAGGTAATTTCATAAAAATATTCACTACACTAAACGCCTTTGATAGTCACATAGTAGTATAGAACCAAAATTTTATACATTCAGTACCGTCAGTATTAATTACGTGTAACACATTCTCAATATCTAAATGATTAATTTCCCAGCTGCATATCACATCACTGTTCGAAATTGCCATGTTGTCAAATGCAATAGACGGACAATAGTTCTTCATCCGACCTATGGTCTTAAATGTATAGAATAGTAGTGTACAACTGTCAAAATTATCTTCCGCCCACTTTTCTATTCTATTGCCACAAGTTTTTGCGTAAACGTGTTTTGTACCGAAACTTTCTGGCAGATTGAAACTGTGTGCCCGACCGAGACTCGAACTCGTTCGGGCACACAGTTTTAATCTGCCAGGAAGTTTCATATCAACGCACACTCCGCTGCAGAGTGAAAATCTCATTCTGTGTTTTGTACCGTTCGCTGATGTATTATTTTTCGATTCAACATACAGTTGACTTATTTTGCATCTATTTGAAATTTACTCTTCAGTTTTACAAGACGTATTCAGAAAGTAAGGTCCGATTCGGCGCGAAATGGAAACCTCTGTGAAAATCGGAAATCCGATGATGCTTTGAACAGGTGTGTCGGGCAGCGTCTCTGCTATGCCAGTAGTTAGCGCCACGTCGCTCTTTTCAGTACAGGGCGCACAGTGAGCTCGTAGAAATGCCTACAACAACAGCGTCTCCCTCCAAGTATGTGGATCTGGTGTGAGATTTCGCCTGAAGCTATGCAGCCCACATAACATAAATGTCATACGTTTCTCTCTTCAAGACAATTCTCAGTCGCATTCTGCAGGGGCAATGAAAAAGTTCCTGCAGCGTTTTCGATGGGAAGCGTTTGATTACCCACAATACAGTCCTCAATTTGCTCCCTCCGATGTTCATCTCTGCTCAAATGAACCGCTGGTTACAACGACAACAGTTTGGCAGAAACAACGAATGGCAGACCAGTGTAGAGAATTCACACAATGCACAGGCGGCTGCTTTCTGTGACGAAGATTCTGGAACGTTTATACGACGCTACGACAAATGTCAAAGCCGGGTGGCGACTACTTAGAGAGGTAGTAGGAAGCTATGGCTAACTGTTGCCAATAAAAAATTTCTGACTTTCATTGTGGTTTCCAATTTGCGACCGATCGGACCTTACTTTCCGAATAGCCCTCGTATATTACGTGTGGTGTGTGTGTTTTTTGTATGTGTGGTAGAGAAATAGAGGGGCGGGGGGGGGGGGGGGCAGGTGTGAATAAATGCTTAGCACCGGACGCTGCTCACGCATAAATGGTTCCATCCAAAACATTTAACATCGTTATTCAACAACAGTAATTAATTTATGGGATATGTTTTAGATATTCAGTTTTATGTAGGACATTGTGGAATTTTGACATACCTATTTTTGGTTACAAGAACAGCTTTATTGCTACATACTATGAAACATACACGTTGCTGAGAAAATGATCTCTACGTTTTGAAAATACTTTCTCGGTATGTTTGGACTCGACTACGTCACTTTCCGATCATTATGCAGTATACAATTTGGCTGACATAATCTTCTGCTCGCTTGAAAGAGCAACGAAAGGTGTGGCTACAAACTTTTAGATTCGGTTAAGCATTTGGTTCAAATGGCTCTGATCACTATGAGACTTATCTGAGGTCATCAGTCCCCTAGAACTTACAACTGCTTAAACCTAACTAACCTAAGGTCATCACACACATCCATGCCCAAGGCAGGTTTCGAACCTGCGACCGTAGAGGTCGCGCGGCTCCAGACTGAAGGACCGAGAACCGCGCGGCCACAACGGGCGCCGTTACTCATTTGTATCCACTGTTTAAATACTACAGTTACCATGGTTTGTGACTCGTACGTCTTGAGCGTGGTTAATAAAGTGCATTCAAGAGCTGATCAGTGCTTTGCACAGGTGCGATGTAATGAAAATCTACTAACAAGAAGTGGCTTGTAAATGTGCCTTTATTTCATGCCAAGTTCTTGCGACTGATCTTGACCTCACGAAAGCGCTTCTGCAGCTGCTGCTATGATCTCCACGATTCCTTTTTCACAACGGCAGTTTTTTTTAGCTTGTTCTTCGACCAAATATGTTTTCAATGCTTTTTTTTTAATTCCTCAATGGATTAACGCGAATATGCTAAAGTGTAAACGTCTCATTGTGGATGAGCAGGTGAATATTAATGATCAATGTTACCTTTCTGTCACTTTTATGCGTTTCGTGAAAAATACTATTGCATGACTACACAATCCTTCTCAGTCCACCATTTTTATGTAGCTTGTGACAAAAAGGTAGCCTCAGTATTCTGCACAACTTAGCACATGCAAGGGATAATATTTCTAATTATGAAACACGTTGTAAGTAGCTTGTGAGGTAAGTGACTTGTGAAAAAGAGTGGGGTTTGCACTGTTGGAATTCGTGATTGAAATGAGTTTAGGCAATTAACAGAGTTAGAGGTAGTTTCAAATTTCTTTAATTTTATATTTTTTGGATTTGTATTATTGTTAGGATTTATTGCAATTCAGGACCATTCTTTTGTGTTAATTATTGGAAGTCGTGTTGTCAATGTATAGCAGTCAGATGGTGTCAGGTTTCTATATTGTGGGGAATAAATGAATAGGTAAAGTTTTAGTTGTCTTTGTCAGGGAAAATTCTGTAGGTCAGTGCGTAATGAAAATAATTAAGGAATTAGTTTCAACATGTGTTACAAAAAAAGCTTTTTCATTCACTCTCTCGTTACACGGACCGCGAAAAATAGCCCTACACAATGAAGATTAATTTCAATTTCACTTTCAGTCTATCCCTCCATGAATTTGCACCATTCAGTCAATTATTTACCAATTATCAGCACAGTGCACGTTGCCTGCTCCACATTTAGTAAATGAGAAACTGGCATGATCATGTCAGACACCAGAGTACCCAGTACCGAAATAGAAACATTGATTTTACGAATCAGGCATAGCAATGTTCAGACACGCTAGCAGAAGCAGGAATTATGATCCAGTAGCGTGCTTTGCCACAGTAAAAGTTCCCAAAATATGTTGGAGACCAAAGAATAAATTTAACGCATTGTCACGACAGATGACGATAATTTGATAAGCTCAAGTTGTATACTTTTCTTACGATCCGGTTTTTCCCTTGTTCTGACGGTGGAAAATGTTTCCTCTGTCTCTAGCGGTAAAATACAGGACTCGGGTAAATTTATAAACGTAACTTCAGTCCGCCGTGTAACTGGTGAATTTTTTTTGCCTTGGACCTTGATGTCACCATCAGCAGGATCCACTTCTAGTTGTAAACTGGATCTGCAGTGAAAAGTCTACCAGTCTGGGCTGGGACAGATCACATTACCTATTACCCATATACGTGAATGTGTGACGACATCGTGTAATGGCGTTTGTGATACCTACATAGTACGCAAATCACATACCATTTCTTAGTGTTCAATGACAGATCAATGTCGTGATATTAAAGACCTCTCTGCTACTTACAAGTGATGTAATCTAGAAAACAAAGACAAAAAGGAACTTTTGTTAACGGTATACAGTTAAAAGTACTCTTTCAGTGTTCGTTGTGGTGTACTACAAGACAGCACACTGAAAAATCTAATTAAGTTACAGACGTTCAAATCTCTAATAAACTTTCTTTTCAATTTTCAAATAATACTGCATTTATTTGGATCTGAATTACTGGTAAGGTCTTATGGGACCAAACATCTGAGATCATTGGTCCCTAAGCATTACTTAATCTAATAATCTAACTTATACGAACTTACGCTAAGGACAACACAAACTCACACACACACACGCATGCCCAAGGGACGGTGGGGGGGGGGGGGGGGGGGGGGGGTCCGCGCGGACCGTGACAAGACGCCTCAGACGTCGCGGCTGCATTTTTTCAAAATATTGCCGTACATATTATAAGTACGTACCAAACTTACTTTCGTTACGATAACGACGTAATACAGCTGCACGCGTATGATGGACGAACGAAAAACCGACTGACAGAAAAATCTGCAGCGAAACACTAAATCATCTGCCGAGGGGATCACCCATTAAATTTTACGAATCTGGGCAACTGAAGTACAAATTATGGAAAGAGTAGAAGAGAGCAATTATGGAGTAATGATGTCGACTTAAAAATATTGACTTACGTTTCAAAAATCCAACAAGTAAAACCTAACTTTCTAAAATGAATAATACACTTTATTCCTTATTTGTCTTTTAATTAAGGTAACTAGCAACGTTCCTGCATTAGAAAAATGGTTCAAATGGGTCTGAGCACTATGGGACTCAACAGTTGAGGTCATCAGTCCCCTAGAACTTAGAACTACTTAAACCTAAGTAACCTAAGGACAGCACACACATCCATGCCCAAGGAAGGATTCGAACCTGCGACCGTGGCGGTCGCGCGGTTCCAAACTGTAGCGCCTAGAACCGCTTGGCCACACCGGCCGGCTCCTGCATTAGAAGCACTATCACTAATGACAATATCTGATATGTAACATAAGGTTACGTAGTCTCCAGTAAATATTTCAAAACCATTGAATAACAGCCGCATCTACATAAATACTGCTGCAAACATGGTACGGTGCGTAGCGGAGGGTATCCTGCACCACTACTACTTTTCTGTTCTATTCACATATAGAGCGAGACAAAAACAACACTATATGCTTCCATAAGAGCCCGAATTTCTCTTATCTTCGTAGTCCTTAGACGAAATGTACGTATGAGGTATCAGAATCGCTTTGCAGTCAGCTTCAAATGCCGGTTCTCCAAATTTTCTCAATAGTAATCCTCGAGAAGGACGTCACTCTCCCTCCATGGTTTTGATTTGAATTCCTGAATCATCTCCGTACTACTTGTGTGTTGTTCGAACGTACCGGTAACTTTTCTAACAGGCTGTCTCTGAAACACTTCGATGACTATGTTCGCTCCGACCTGGTAATTCCAGACACTCGATCAGTTCTCAGTAATGGGTCGCACTAGTGTCCTATATACTGTCTCCTTTACAAATGAACCACACTCTTCAAAAATTCTCCCAATAAACGAAAGGCGACCATTCGCCTACCCCACTACAGTCCTTACACGCTCGTTCCATTTCATATCGGTTTGCAACGTTTTGCCAAGATATTTAATCGAAGTGACTGTGTCAAGAAACACACTGCTAATGCGTTCTGCGAATATGATGCGTTTGTTTCTCCTACTCATCTGCATTGACTCGATTTCAGCTGGCATTCCTCCTACAGCCAGTGAACAACGACACTTACCTTACGCCACAGCATCATCAGCAAACAACCGCAGTTTCCTGCTCACCCTCTCCGCCAAATCATTTATGTATGTAGAAAGCAGCAGCGGTCCTGTCGCACTTTCCTGGGGCAGTCCTAACGATACCCTTGTCTCTGATGAACACTCGCCGTCAAGGGCAACGTACTGGGTTACTTAAGGAGTCTTCGAGTCACTCACATACCTCGGATAATATTCGTCAGCTCGTATCTTTGTTCAGTCTGGTGTGGGACACCAAGCCAAATGCTTTTCGGAAATCTAGAAATACGAAATCTGACTGTTGCCCTTGATCCATGGTGCGCAGAATATATCTGGGAGAAGGGCAAGTTGAGTTTAGAACGAGCGATGCCTTCTGAAACCGTGCTGATTCGTGGACAGAAACTTTTCCGTCTCAAGGAAATGTATTATATTGGAACTGAGAACATGTTGAAGAATACTGCAGAAAACCAGTGGTCTGTAATTTTGCATGTCCGTTCTTTTTGCCCTTTTTATATGCAGTAGTCACCTGTGCTTCCTCCTAGTCGCTCGGGACTTTGCGCTGGGCGACAGATTAATGATAAATTAAAGCTAAGGAGGGGGCCAATGCCGCCAATTTCCCTTTGTAAAACAAAATGGTATTCCGATCGAACCTGGCGACTTATTTGGTATCTACTCTTTCATTTGTTCTCCACCCCCGGGATAGCTTATTCTAGTTTAGTTTCAAAATTTCGACGCGACTCATTTCAGTTCTTTATGAGCCCTATTGATTGACCTTCCAATAATTACTAAATGCAGCTAATTTTTACGCGCCTCTTGTTATGCCACTATTTCATAAGCTGAGTGCCAAAATGACACCCCTATACAGCACGATCATTTTAATCAGGCTTTTGCAGTCGCTGTACAATTGTAAACTTGAGCTGTGATTTCAGCAACCCATAACTCCCTTTTGACCAAAGAAAAATGCTAAGCCAGAGTTGTTGTGTAGCAGGAGGGTCACGTGTTCTCGAGGGAGTGGGGACGGATTCGTTTATAAAAATTGTGGATTTTTCATTATCTTTTAATATGTCCAAATTGGATGGCCTAAGATTATCTAGTAATTTTTTATCATCTTCATATTTTACTTTATCTAAATAAATTTATTTGGATTACATGGATAAATTAATTATTCCTAAAGATGTTGCTCCTTGGGAAACAAATGTATTTGTTTACATAACAAAGAAAACTATAGAAAAAGAGTGGTATCAGTTATTATTTAGTTATTTAGGATGCAATGTTTACCATATCTATTATGCAGAAGACGGAAATTTAATTCAATTTTGTTATATTTTTGGAAATTATTACATTTGCAAATTCATAGCAAGTTTAGTTGGACTTAGCTATGAATATCCACCATTAATGTTAGACTTGTTTTTTTAACAGAATAATATAGTTATTCCGAATAAATTCGAAACAATTAAAATAGATACATAGAAATATATACCAATTTAAGTGTCGATCAGTCACTGACGATTTGTAATATGTACATAAAAATTAGACAACAAACACTAACGTTTCTTTATGTTTAGTTGGTGTTGCTTTAACTTTATCTAGTATAACTTTAATTTTGTAATTTAGATCTATATTTTTATTTTTAATTTCCTCTTCCAACCAATAATTAGCACAATAATAATCCAGTAAATTTTCTATGTTTAATTTATTTAATGTTTGTAGTTATTGTATACAATTATCTTTGTGTTTACATAACTAAGGAAACAGATGCATTTCTTTATATAAATAAGTAAACAGTTGTATTTGTTTACATAACCAAGGGTACAGATGTATTTGTCTACAAATATAGTTCTTTTTTCATTATAAGTTAAACCTGGCAATTTACTGGGTTTAGATAAATATAGATTAAATGACAAACGTAAGTCTTTCTTTATTCTTAGTTGGTGTTGTATTAATTTTATCTAGTTTAACTTTAATCTTGTAATTCAGATCTATATTTTTAATTTTAATGTCCTCTTCCATCCTATAATTAGCACAATAACAATCCGGTATATTTTCTATGTTTAATTTATTTAATTTTTGTAGTTATTGATTACAATTATCTTTGTGTTTATGTAACTAAGGAAACAGATGTATTTGTTTATATAACTAAGCAAATTAATTATCCTAATGATGTATTTGTTTATATAACTAAGTAAACATGTATTTGTGTACACAACTAAGGAAACAGATGTATCTGTTTATATAACTAAGTAAATTAATTTTTTTATTTATGTAACTAAGGAAGCAGATGTATTCGTTTACATAATTAAGGAAACAGTTGTATTTATTTACAAATATGGTAGTTTTTTTGTCTTTTTAATATGTATAAACTGCACATGTTTAAATTTTCTAATAATTTTTTATCATCTTCATCAATATGTTTAAATGCTTTGTGTTTGATTATATTCTAAAATCTCAACAATAAATTTCTTAAAATTTTCATTTTAATATCTTTACATTGGAATTGTTCATTTTCTGTTAGACAAATGGAAATTACACCACAGCAAAAAACGTAGATTTGGGTAATCTATATTAGATTTTCTATTTTCTGACCTTCTTAATTGTCAACTGTCTCTAGAAATTGATAGTATCTTTCCATGATTTCTTGCAAAACACTCTAAATTCTTTTTAAAATTACATAAATTGCATATTTTTAAACTGTTGTTGTCCATACAATTTTGTACATCTTGTTCTTTGTTGTCCATACAATTTTGTTCATTTTGTTCTTTGTTGTCCACACAATTTTGTTCATTTTGTTCTTTGTTGTCCATACTATTTTTTACATTTTGTTATTTTCTGTCCTGCATTTTTTTCCATACTATTCTGCATATTAGCCCTTTTAATAGAATATCTGCTAATGCGATCATTATTTAAACATATTTTACAAATTGATCTAGGTTTACCTAATTGTTTTTCCATATTCTGTTACACTTTTTACTGTATCACATTTATTACACTTTTTTACATTATATGTATTGTTCAATATGTTATTGTTCTTTTTAGAAATTGATCTTGGTTTATCTAATTCAGTTCCATATTCTGTAATGTCTTTAACAATACAGCATTTAGTACATTTCTTCTGCTCTATGTTCTCCATTTAAAGCATATAAAAATTAATAGTGTTGTCCATTTTTTGTTGTCCATTTATAATTTAGTAAAATTTACTATTCTTAACAAATACATTTTACTTACATTAGCAATGCAATTTATCTGTGCTAACTAATTCATTTTTTATTTTCTAATTGTTGTCCATTTTTTGCTGTCCATTTATAATTTACTAAAATTTATGCTGTTAACTAATACATGTTATTGTGCTACAAATCGTATTATTTTTACATAAATCATATTGTATTTTAGATAAATCGTTTGGTTATTATAATGTGTTGTCCATTTTTTGTTGTACATTTATAATTTACTAAAATTTACTCGGTTAACTAATACATGTTATTGTGCTACAAATCGTATTATTTTTAGATAAATCTTATTGTATTATAGATAAATCATATGATTATTATAATTTGTTGTCCATTTTTTGTTGTCCATTTATAATTTACTAAAATTTACTGCTGTTAACTATTACATTTTAATTAATTGTTACTTGTAAATGTGGCAGAACTGTAAATAAATCTTCCTCCAAAAAACATTTACAAACAACAACTCATAATAATCTTACATCTGTGAAAGCAGAAAGTAAATAATTTTATATACTTATTCCTTAATATAATTTAAAAAAAACAATACTTAATTCTCATATATTTAATTACATTGCATTCACCTATGGGAAATGTATGTAAAATAAATGATTTTTATTATAGTTATTATTATATTATATTATTATTAGGTAAAACGGATAGTAGGATGTTTTTGTAGGTTCTGGATCATTAGATCAATCTTATGGAAAATAAAAAATTGCGAGTGTTAACGAGTAATTTTTTATTTCTTTATAAGATTGGTCTAGTGGTCCAGAACCTACAAAAACATCCTACTTGTATACACTTATGGGAAAAAAATCGCAACACCATGAAGGAGTAGTGCGACATAAACGAAAATTTGTAGGCGTGTTTCTACGTCTGCAACGTGATGTCCATTTAAATTTCGCGCCAGTCGCATAATAATGGCGCTAGTAGTGGTATGAGGATGTAAACCGGATTTGCTGTAAATTCGCGCCATATGAGTAGCTTTAGTTACCTTTGATATTGGACGTGGTGAGAAGACCTAGCTGAAGACTGCCTGCAAGACGACAAAGACGCCATTATCGCAACCTAACTGATTCTGATCGAGATCGTATTACACGGCTACGAGAAGCTGGATGCTCCTTCTAGGGTATTACAGAATGACTTAGCAGGAAATTAACCACTGTACGTACTGCTGGCAGCGGTAAACACGAGAATGTACAGTCGCAAGAAGATGAGCTCCGAAAGCCACGTCGCGCTACCGAAAGGGAAGACCATCGTTTCGGCGTATGGCTCAGATTACACGACATCTGCAGCAGTATTTCGAGCACCAGTTGGCACCACAGTGACACAACGAAGTGACGCAGCTCTGAGCCAACCCCCTATAACTTTCATGCCATTGACCCCAAACCACAAACATTTGCGTCTTCAGCATCGTCAAGCGAGAGCTCATTGAAGGGCAAGGTGAAGGTCTGTTGTGTTACCTGATGAAAGCCGGTACTGTCTCGGTGACAGTGATGTCCGTGTGTTGATTACGAGAAGGCCAGCTGAGAACCTGCAGCCAACATGTTCGTGTTCTAGGCACACTGGGCTTACAGCTAGAGTTATGGTCTGGGGTACGATTTCATATGACAGCAGCAAGACTCATGTGGTAATCCCATACACGCTGACTGCAAATCTTTACGTCAGCAAGGGTGACTAGATCTGTTGTTCTGTCATTCATGTACAGCATTCCAGAGGCTATTTCCCAACAGGATAACGCTCACTCACATGCCGCTGTTGTAATCCAACATGCTCTACAGAGGGTCGAAATATTACCTTTCCGTACCCGATCACAGATCTCTCTCCAATTGAGTACATATGGTACATCATTTCAAGACAATCAATGTCTTCCAAAAACAGCATTAAACATCCTTGTAGTGACAGACCAAGTGCAACAGGCATGGAACACCATCCCACAAACGGAATTCCGGCACCTGTACAACACAATGCATGCCCGTTTCTAGCGGTTACACCGGTTATTAATGTATCAGCATTTCGTATTTGCGATGGTTTTTCCCGTGTTTGTTGTAATCTGTATCTTGCAATGTTAATAACTTAAATATGATACGTAGTTTGAACGCGGTAGGGAAGCTAGAAAATCTGAAAAGGGAAATGAAGATGTTAAGTCTAGATATAGTGGGGATCAGTGAAGTGAAATGAAAAGAAGACAAGGATTTCTGGTTGGAAGATTGCAGGGTAGTGTCAACAGCAACAGAAAACAATGTAACTGGAGTAAAATTCGTTATGAATAGGAAAGTGGGGCAGAGAGTGCGTTACTGTGAACAGAACACAATAATCAAATGGCTCTAAGCACTATGTGACTTAACATCTGAGGTCATCAGTCCCATAGACTTAGAACTACTTAAACCTTACTAACCTAAGGACATCATACACATCCATACCCGAGGCAGGATTCGAACCTGCGACCGTAGCAGGGGCGCGGTTCTCGACTGAAGCGCCTAGAACCGCTCGAACACAGTGGCCGACTTGAACAGAATAGTCACAGGACTGTTCTCATCAGAATCAACAACAAAAGTACACCGACATCAATAGTTTAGGTATACATGCCGATCTCGTAAGCTGAAAATGAAGAGATTGAGCAAATGCATGGAAATATTGAACGAGTAATCCAGCATGTACAGCGAGATGACAACGTAATAATCATGTGGGACTGGAATGCGGTTGTAGTGGAAGGAGCTGAAGAAAGGATTACAGGAGTAAGGCATTCCCAGGAGTATATATAGCCTCAGATTATTTTTCCATGTTTAAGATACTACTAAGGAAGAGTCAATGTGCAAAGAAATAAGATATGGAAATACTATGGAATGAGGAGATACTTTTGAAGTTTCTGAGGCAATAAATAGTGCAATAACGAATAGCTCAGCAAGCAGATCAGTTGAAGAGGTTCTGACATCTTTAGAAAGGTCAATCATACAAGTTGGGAAGGAAACTGCGAAAAAACCATGGGTAAAACAATAAATACTTCAGCTGATCGATGAAAAAAGGAAATACAAAGTTCAGGAATACAGAAATGCGAGTTATCTAGGAATGAAATAAATAGGAAGTGCAGGAAAGTTAAAGCGACATGTTTAGGTTGCGTAACTCACATCTCACTTTGATCACCATATCAACAGAACTATAGTTCTGCACCAATAATAATTAGTTAAAATTTACGGGGAGGGCGTCAATAACATTTTAAAAGTCTTTTGAGTAAGGGAGATCTGTTTGGTCAGGATTTAAAACTAAATTTTGGTGCAATAATCGTGAATTAATTTGTATGAAACTATAATGGATCTACAGTTTTTCATTACATTCGTCATTCTTAAAGAAACTATCGACGGGGATATGATGAGTAGTGCTGAGACTGTATGAACTTTGTTCATGGAAGCTACAACTGTTTCGGAAGCAGGCTGAGGCTACAGATACTGCGGTAGTGAATGGTTCATTACGCAGTACAGTTGAAGGGAATGGACATCTCCAAAAAGGGCAATCACAAATGTTGGAGCAGAAAACGTAGGTACAAGAAAGGTAACTGCGAAGAAACCATGCGTAACAGAAGAAATACGCCAGAAGATCGACGAAAGAAGAGAGTACAGAAATGTTCAGGCAAACTCAGAGATACAGAAACACGAGCCACTTAGGAATGAAATAAACAGTAAGTGCGGGGAAGCTAAGGCGAAATATTTACATGAAAAATGTGAAGAAATTGAAAAAGAGATGATTGTCGGTAGGACTGGCGCACCATACAGGATGACAACAGAACCTTCGGCGAAATTAAAAGCAAGGACGGTAGCATTAAAAGTGCAATGGGAATGACATAGTTAAATGCAGAGGAGAGACCGGATAGGTGGAAAGAGTACACTGAGGAGGATACGGGGGATCGCGTAGTAGAATCACAATTTCGAACAATGGAGGACTAAAACTCAAATAAGGCAAAAAGGACAGAGAATACTCCATTGAAATTTCTAAAAAAAATTCAGTGAAGTGGCAAGAAAACGATTATTCACGTTTTTCTGTGTATAAAGTATGAGGCTGGACTTCTCAAGAATTTGCTGACATGGAAAAAACGTCCGACAATGCAGAATGGTAAAAGGTGTTCGAAATGCTGAGGAAAATAGGGGTAAACTGTAGGGAAAGACGAGTAATATACAATATGTACAACAACGAAGAGTGAACAGTAAGAGTGGAAGACCTAGAAAGAAATGCACTGATTAAAAAGGGTGTAAGACAGGAATGTAGTCGTTCGCCCCAGCTGTTCAATCTAAACGGTGAAGAAGCAATGACAAAAATAAAATAAAGGTTCAAGAGTGGGATTAAAATTCAAAGTGAAAGAATAAAATTATCACTGAGTTTATTGAACTTCTGAATTATCTAACCACTGCACTAGAAAGCGCACCAATCTGTCATTCAAGGAACTGAAGCTGCGATTTACATCAGCAATTCTTACATTGACTACAGCTTCCCACAACACGGTGTACCTGTGAATTCTTCATGATTGCGTGTATATGTTTCCTACTCAAGTCTGCTTGTAGAGTTTATGTCGGCGTCTGGTATATTGCTGTGTCCTTCAATGTTCGTGACGATCACAGATCACGACAACTAAGTCACAGGGTTGATTAAGTATCAGAAGAGTTATTTTTCCCGCGCGTATAATATCTGTTCCGTTGTCTGGATAAACGGCAAATGTTCTATCACTTTTTTTCAGAAGTTTGGTAATACGTAAACACGATACTTGAAAAACTTTAAAATTTCAGATGGGTCTGAAACAATCTAGTATCGGTCAATAAGCGTGCTTCTATCACGACGGCTACAGGAGAGCGAATTAACATCTCCATTTAAGTTTTTGATTGTAGTCGCAGCGAAATTACAGCTCGATGCAGCTACAACTCTTTTCTTGGTTAAATGTTATCTCTGATCACTTTATCTCGTCTGGGTTTTAATCTTCATAAATCATATATTTTAAAATTTTTATTTATAGTTTCTTGCTTCGTAGATTAAGTGATCATCTGACAGTCTTTCATTTAGTTCTTTTCGTGGAATAGATGTTGTTAATAAAGAGATGTTGTTAATTCCTTAGTATTTCTGTTGGTCAATCTTGCAATAGTGTTAATATTTTATTGCCAGTAGCTGCCGTCAAGATCAGGATAACTAATATTTATATCTTTTGCTGTCAAAAGGGATGTCATTAGGGGCTCTATATTTGGGGTGTTATACAGGGTCGTCCATTGAGCGTAACGGGGCCAAATATCTCACGAAATAAGTGTCAAACGAAAAAACTATAAAGAACGAAACTTTTCTAGCTTGAAGGGGGAAACCAGATGACGCTATGCTTGGCCCGCTAG
Organism: Schistocerca cancellata; assembly: GCF_023864275.1. Taxonomy (NCBI): domain Eukaryota; kingdom Metazoa; phylum Arthropoda; class Insecta; order Orthoptera; family Acrididae; genus Schistocerca; species Schistocerca cancellata. Next base: position 185,475,396 of record NC_064626.1, read on the forward strand.
ATGGCGCTGCCATAGGTCAAACAGATATCAACTGCTTTTTTTTAAGTAGGAACCCAATTTTTATTACATATTCGTGAAGTACGTAAAGGAATATGAATGTTTTCATTGGACCACTTTTTTCGCTTTGTGAGACATGGCGCTGTAATAGTCACAAACATATAAGTACGTGGTATCACGTAACATTCCGCCAGTGCGGACGGTATTTGCTTCGTGATACATTACCAGTGTTAAAATGGACCGTTTACCAACTGCGGAAAAGGTCGATACCGTGTTGATGTATGGCTATTGTGATCAAAATGCCCAACGGGCGTGTGCTATGTATGCTGCTCGGTATCCTGGACGACATCATCCAAGTGTCTGGACCGTTCGCCGGATAGTTACGTTATTTAAGGTAACAGGAAGTGTTCAGCCACCAGTCATGGACTGTGCGGCTCGTCCCGGTGGAGATTCGAGTCCCGCTTATTAAATAGAACCTCACTGGGCAAATACCCAGTTGACACGTGTGGTAAGTCGTTTTTGACTACTTTTGACCAGTATCCGCAATAGTTATTGTGACAATCGTCACTCGATCCTAATCTTACGATCTACTCGACACCAGCACAATAAAATTATTACAATTACCAACTAGGTACTTGGACAATCACTTATTTTGAGTAATGTTTTAATAATTGTTGGCTGCTTGCGTGCTGTCGGAGTCTCGCTCACGTCACTGTCGGCAGCCGTGTCGCTGTCACGGCCAACGTTCAGCTCTGGTTCGGTTCTCCGACGCGTCACGTTGGACTCCCTCTGCGGGTGGGCTCATGTGTCTCGTAGGCATGGAGCGTCGCCCCCACGTTGTCGGCGCCAAATAATGTGGCGTGTGTGTGTGTGTGTGTGTGTGTCGGCTCGATGTGGATGGTTGTTCAAGTCTGGTTGACACAGGTCGACGTCCGTCGATCGCGACAACTCCTATCTGTAACAGCTAAAACAAACTCCTCGCTTTGTTTGATTGGTTTCAGATATCAACGGATATCTGCGTATCGATGGAGCAGCACGCCGAAATGTATAAGCGGCCCTCGCTTATAAGTGAAGCAATGGTGTTCGAAAGATGTCTGTCTTCTTTACTGCTACACACAGCGAGTGCACCAATCGGTACCGCAACAACTCCCTTTATCTGAAACAATAAACCAAATATCCTTGTCGTGTTCGCGAAGGGCTTATAAGCCTGCTGACAGGAGCACGCATGCCCGTAAAATCGTTACGAGGCTGGTTAAAATTGCTTCTGTATCTTGTAACACGAAGGTTACTCCATTGAAGCAGGCCTGAAGATAACGTAATGTCGAAACTGGTAGCCTAAAAATAAAAAATAAATCCTCAATAACGGCGATTGGTATTGTTTTATTGGATATTGACCAGTCGTAGTCACACACTCCAGCCAGAAGATGGAGTTACATTCATTCATATTCTTTATCATTACTGGTGACAAGAAATAGTGTCCTTATGCTAACGTAAGAAAAAGAAAGAAATGGTTGAGACCGAACACAGCAGCAATTCCCACTACAAAAAGCTGCGCGCATCCTCAAAAAGATAGTGTTATGCATCACGTTAAAAAGCGCCAGTGCGGTGCACTACCATTTGCTTCCCCGAGTGTAACCACTAGTACTGACGTTTATTGTCAACAACTGAGGCTTGTGACAGACGCAACGACCAGAAAGAATGCGTGACGTTACTCCATGGTAACGACAGCCCGCATTCTGCTAGACTGACAAAAAACACTGCACAGGAGTTGGGTTGGGAAGTCATTCCGCATCCACTTTATTCACCTGACCTTGCGCCCTCACATTTTCACCTTCTCCATTCTATATGGAACAGCCTTCAAGGAACTTCCGCTACCGCTGAAAATACGCTGCGAACATGGCTCGACGAGCTTTTTGCCACCAAACCACGTGATTTCCACATTCACAAAATCGAAAAGTTGCACCAGCGTTAGCAGACTGTTGCGAACAGTGAATTAGAATATATAACCGACAACGTCCACCGCCGGTAGCTGAGTGGAATTACCCGCAGCACCCCAGCTAGCCAATGCACCGACTTCCTGCTCTCGCCGGACACGAAACATTTTCCCGCTACTAACAAGGGAACCTCCCCATCGCACCCCCCTCAGATTTAGTTATAAGTTGGCACAGTGGATAGGCATTTGAAAAACTGAACACAGATCAATTGAGAAAACAGGAAGAAGTTGTGTGGAACTATGAAAAAAATAAGCAAAATATACAAACTGAGTAGTCCATAGCGAAGATAGGCAACTTCAAGGAGAGCTTTACCTCACGAGCGCCGTGGTCCTGTTGTTACAGTGAGCAGCTGCGCATCGAGAAGTCCTTGGTTCAAGTCTGCCCTCGAGTGAAAAATTTAATTTTTTGGGAGTGATTTTCACATCTACAAGAAAACCTAAATCGGGCAAGGTGGAAGAATGTTTTTACCCATTCGCCAAGTGTACAAGTTAGGTGGGTCGACAACATATTCCTGTCATGTGACGCACATGCTGTCACCAGTGTCGTATAGAATATATCAGACGTGTTTTCCTGTGGAGGAATCGGTTGACCTATGACCTTGCGATAAAATGTTTTCGATTCCCATTGGAGAGGCACGTCCTTTCGTCTACTAATCGCACGGTTTTGCAGTGCGGTCGCAAAACACAGACACTAAACTTATAACAATGAACAGAGACGTCAATGAACGAACGGACAGATCATAACTTTGCGAAAATAAAGAAAGCAAAATTTTCACTCGAAGGAAAACTTGAACCAAGCTCCTCTCGTTCCGCAGCTGCGCACGCTCACCACGGGACCATGGCGCACCTGAGCTTACGTTGTCCTTGATGTTGCCTATCTTGCCCATGGACTACTCAGTTTGTATATTTTGCTTATTTTTTTCATAGGTCCACACAACTTCTTCCTGTTTTCTCGATTGATCTGTGTTCAGTTTTTCAAGGCCTATGCACTGTGCCAACTTATATCTAAATCTGAGGGTGGTGCGATGGGAAGGTTCCCTTGTAAGAACAACACCGTGGTGTGGCTGTTAGGGCAGTCTTTGACATATACCATCATCCACAATAGTGAAGATACTCTCACTATTTTCGAGGCTTATATGAGAACGGCACATTGGAAGATGAAACGTTACCCAAATGCCAGGACAATGTTTGCTCACGTGTTAGACATAATTTTTGAAAAACAAGGCGTAGGGTAATTCTCGACGCCGGCAAGGGCACAAATCACATGCACGACGATGTAGCGCACAAAATACACAACAAATAAGGGGATACACCTGTTCCCAGGACTGCTCCCAACTTCTCAACGGTGTTTATTAACTTCATTATGACGTTTTCCTTAAATTATGTTGCCTGTGCATGTCTTTGTTATTAGTTTGTATGCTCCAAATGACTTTCGGTGAAGAGTTTGGACGGTTGTGACTCAATTGACAGAACTGCATTTCTAGTTAAGACGGTGAATTACATTGTAATTCTCTTCAATATGTTTGCGTTTTAGTTCTATGTCTCTGTCTGGACTGAAGGTGCTATTGTCAGTTTAAAATTTTTGTTATGTTTTATAAGCTTAGAAATGGCACTAAGTATATTGAAATCTATTCTTCAGTCTATTGTAGGATATAATTTCTGTTGAAACAGTTCCAGTACCTCATTATTTTGTTTTTGTGCCTATGTTCTTCATATGATTGTTTAATAAAAAAAAGAGTGACCAGCGCCAAAATGTCAATCCTGAGGGCCCGGGTTCTATTCCCGGCTGGGTCGGAGATTTTCTCCGCTCACGGACTGGGTGTTGTGTTGTCATAATCATCATCATTTCATCCCCATCGACGCGCAAGTTGCCGAAGTGGCGTCAAATCGAAAGACTTGCACCCGGCGAACGGTTTACCCGACTGGAGGCCCTAGTCACACGACACATTTTTACCGATGACTAAACTCTCTGTGCTGTGTATCTTTTGCTTTTATTAAACTTACGGGAAAACGCTATGAACTTATTCACAAATCCAATAATTGTCGTGTACTATAACATTGTACGGAAGGGAACCCAAGACAATAAACAGTTCAGACAAGGACAGGTTATAAGTTATTGATATTTGATGCCGTAGATGAATGCTGAACATATTAGGTGCGTCAGATCGATTGAACGTAGAGGTAATGAATCGCGCTGGAAAGAAAATAAATTTATAATTTGACGGGTAAAACAAGGACCGGTTAAGACATCGTCGATTTGGAAATGGAAGGATGTGTGTGTGGGTGGAGAGGCTCTAGTATGTGTATATTTACTTAGCCTCTGTGTCGCGCGAGCTAAGTTTCAGTTAGATACGCGCAGCTGATAAGAGCTCAAACTTCCATAAGAATAACATTACCGGAAGTTGCGCAATCTTGATTATAGCGCCACAGAAGCTAAGTAAATATACACACGCGCTCGAGCGACTAAGTCCGTCATAACGTAAAAAAAAAAAAGGGGGAGGGGGAGTTGGGTGTGGGGGGGACCAGGCATGGCCATAGTAATGGATGCAGGTTGTAGTAGTTACTTAGAGATAAAGAGTTTTTCTCTGGAGACTATCTGGTAGAGCTGCATCAAACCAGTCTTCAGACTGAAAACCACAATAGCGGCAACAACAATCACTAAGAAGAACCGGTCTCAGGTACTAACTTAGCACTGGACGTAATTCATGACTAAAGCCACTTCTGGTTAAGTAGTTACCAGAATTTGAAGCAATAATTAGGATACCGAAGTGGATATGTAGTTACAGAATTTGTAGCAATAATTAGGATACCGGAGACTTTTATTTATTTATTTTTTGGCAGATTCGATGTGACGAAGTCATTTGGAACTATTGCGCCATGGACTTATTCGGTACATACAGAACCCATTGAACACCGATAAACAAATTAAACATAACTTTAAAAAGCATAAAAATGAAAATTCTGTTTAGCCAATTGTCTAGCTTACGGACGAACTGCATTATTTTCTCGAACTGACACCATCAATATTTCTCTTTGTTAATTTTTTGGACAGTGAATACACTGATGGAAAAAGCCGCAATTGTATGATGTAAGTGAAATCCTTCTACATCTACATGTCAATTCAGATTTCACGCCAGTCGTATGAGAGTTGCGCTAATCGTACACTATAAGGATGGAAATCAGATTTGCTTCAAATACACACTGTAGCCCTCATGAGCGTTAGTTACTTTCGAGAATGACGTGGTGGGTTGATGTAAGTCAAGAGTGCCTTTAAGGGGCTCCGGAAAGGCTCAAAATCATGAAAAGTTCAATTTTTACTTTTTTGCGTTTTCTGAATCTGCAGACTATTACCTTTTAATAGATATATAATTTATTCAATTCCGAAGACTACAACTATTTTTAAATTTTTTTTGAAATGTGTTCTACATGGGCGTGACCCACTGTGGCGCTGTTAAACTGCTGTCAAATGGTGTTATTATTAACGTCCGTGTTCATCAGGTACATTTTAGTGATGTCAGATAAAGTATGTGTTGTGGCTAACCTGTGATGGTTCAATATATATCGCTGGTGTGATTGTCGATTGTTTCATGTTTATTTACTCTGTCGTTATCTCCAAAATATTCGTAATTAATTCTGTAATTGACAAAATACAGAACTATTATGGAATGGCTATTAGGCAAAATACACAAAGTGTCGACGAAATGAAGAAGGCTGTTTGGGCTCTTTTTTTGTCATACTTCTTCAACCGATGAAAATCCCCAACATAGCTTGTGTCCCAAAGAAGAAGACAGTTGGTGTAAATATAACAAAGGATTGCTAACTGGTGAAGTGTACACTCATAATCATAGTCTGCCACATGCAATAATGGAGGTGATAAAACCTATTTTCAGAGACTTAGCAGCACCTGAACTGTTGAAAAAGTGTATTCACGGAAAAACTCAAAACCCCAATGAAAGTGTAAACAGTGTTATATGGTCGAGAATCCCCAAGACTGTATTTGTTGGAATAGAAACACTTCACTTTGGTGTGTATGATGCTGTTGCGACTTTCAATGATGGCAACATTGTAAGGTGCAAGGTATTTAGAAATATGGGAATGAAGATAGGTTCTAACATGGTACGAGCGATGCTTGCTTTAGACAAGGAACGCCTTCGGGCTGCAGACAGGGCTGTAAAGAGTCTAGAAATACAAGCAAGAGTAAACAGGAGGAGGAACAAGAGGAAGCTGGAGGAGGAGTTTGCAGAGGATGAAGATAATCCATCCTATGGACCTGGAATGCACTAAAAAGTTAATCCAATCTTTGTCGCTCGATTCCCAAAACTTTTATTTTCTCATACTAATTACATGTTTTCTAAGGATCTTCCAAACATATTTGTTTCAAACTTTCAGTAAATGTTACACAGTACCTTCTGCATAATTTAACACAGCCTTTTTTCCAAAAAAACTGTATATTTTTGAATATATAAATAAAAAATTGCAAAAAAATTTTGTGAATTTTCATTACAATTGAAAAAAAATCATCTTTAATAACTGAACTAAAATTTTGTGAAATCCCTGTGTTAAGTTGTAGCCCATATTCCAATAAATAATCTGTAAAAAGTTCAACTTCCTACCTCAAATACTTAGTGAGGAAAGATGTAATTTATAAGCGTTATTTTAACATTGCAAGTATAGGGCGTTCCAGAGCCCCTTAAGGCCAAAAAGATGCCGTTATCAACACGTCACTGAGATCGAACAAGCTCGTGTATCAGGGCTGCCCCGAAGCTGGGACATCATACTGCATCTGCAGCAGCAATCTGAGCCGCAGTTGCCACCACAGTGTCACAACGAACTGTTACAAATCGATTACTTCAGGTACAGCTCCGAGCCAGAAGCCCTGTAACGTGCGTTCCACTGACACGAGACCAACGCCATTTGCGACTTCAGTGGTGTCAAGCGAGAACTCATTCCAGGGTTGGGTGGAGTCTGTTAAGTTTTATGGTGAAAGCTGATTCTGTCTCGATGCCAGTGATGGCCGTGTGTTGGTTCGAAGGAGGTCAGTTAAGGGTCAGCATCCAACTTGTGTACGTGCTAGACACACTGGAACTAAACCTGTAGATTTCATAAGAAAGCTGGAGCACTCTGCAGCTTGACTGCAAATCTGTACCTGTTGTGCTGCCCATCATGAACAGCATTGCAGGGGGAGTTTTCCAGCAGAATAACGCCGGCTCACATACCGCTATTGTACCACAACGTGCTCTACAGATTGTCGACATGTTGCCTTAGCCTGCCCGAGGACCAGATGTGTCTCCAATCGAGCACATAAGAGATATCACCGGACCACACCTCCAGCGTCATACACAACCAGCACAACCATTGACCGTCACTGTAGCGACTGACCAAATGGAACAGGTATGGAACTCTGCCCCACAAATTGACATTTGGCACCTGCAGAACAAACTGCATGTACGTTTGTCTGCTTAAATTAAACATTCTAGAAGTTACACGGGTTACTACTGTACCAGCATTTCACATTTGCATGGTTTATCTCGCGTTTACATTAACCTTTGATCTCGTAATGTTATTCACTTAAAATTATTACCTAGACAAATGTATTCCTGACATTTCATTAACCTAATTTAATTATTTTTGGTGCTCCGATTATTTTCCATCAGTTTATTTTCTGATGAAAACTGCTGTGTTCAGGCTCTATACGCTACAGTGCATCTACCTGTCTCACGGCCATTGTTTACCAGCGGCCTAAGCTTTAAGGAGTCGCTCAATGAAGCAACAAGGTGCAATCATGCATGTTGCCTGGGCTAAGGCAACACAGCTTCAGTCACACATGCTGCCTAGGCCAAAAGGCAGTGAAGCGAAGGCCATCAACGTCCAATGGTCACCAGCCCCGTTCATCTGTTTACCTGCATGGTGGCAACAATTGTTCCACCAGAATTTCTGTGGCATGGTTTTTTAGGGTGTTGCAAAGCCGTTCTGAGGGATCTTCTATGAGCTCTGGGACAGACGCTGACTGGTCTTGCAGTTCTTCTGTCAGACTGTCGATCTAAACCTTTGTTACATACAGTGCCTTGCTACACAAGTCACCACCGTCCAAGTGAGTCACCGCTGCCTGCCATCACCATCGCCAGGACTTGGTCTCTTGCATCAGAAATGACCAGAAACTTGCTATCAGCCGTTGATCGCCACTGCGTTATTTTGTTCTACTTTTCAAGTATATAGCAGACATTGAATGTTTATTTATTGAGGTCTTTAGTGTAAGTTCAAAATTATCCAAATCCTTTTCTGATCAAAAACTATCACAGACTTTTTAGTGATTAACTTTCTCGAACGATAAGTATTTTTGTTCGCATGCTTTTCAATGAAACAGTTCTACAATGTTTAAGTGGGTTGTGTCTTCACTGTGTCTTAACCTGTGCAAAAATTATCGAAAGCGTATTAGGGGACATCCATAAAAACTATGTCACACGAATTTCATGAATTTTGCAACTCCCCCTCCCCCTCTCCTTGTCAGAGATGGTGATATTCGCATGACCTCTCCCCTGGGCGACGAAGCATATTTTGCAGTTTTAAATTTCAGAAAAGTATGCTTCGTCTATCTGTGTATTTCTACAAAGGACATTTCTTTTCATAAAGACAAGAAGAAATCATACGTTTTAGAAAATTTAGAAAAAAACAACAACAAAAATTAACGATACAAAGTTTACTCATATTGTGTCCAAGGACTTTCAACCAAATCCTTAAGATCATTTGTGATAGCCATAGCAGTCAGTTCGTTCTCGATTTGGATAATGTTAGGAACATTCGATGTGTCCACATCATTTTCATCCAACCACAAAGCGTCGTCATTGTTTATCAAACAAAGAACTTCCCTGGCACATCTATCTGCAATTCCTTCAGGATGGGTCTTTGTGATGGACAAAAGTTCTTTTTCGCTCTTATGTGATTGCTTGTGTTGGTAAGCGGCTTTGCAAAATGAAAAATATAGGTCACAGATGCCATATGATTGTCTAAAGTAGTGTACTTCGACACTGGGGCAATAATCGTCGTAGGGAACTTGCTACAAATGTGATGATACTCGGAGATCAAAAGATAGCTGTAGAAAAAAAAGGAGCAAATGTACCTTCGGAGTCTTCATTTCCTACAGGTACATGCCCGTCTGAAGTCCGTTTAATCAAACCAGATGGTAGAAAGAACCCCTCTCCTAATAGCCGCCACAGGCTATATTGCCGCACACCGTTACAGGAAACAACCTCACGTTTTACGGGTTGTAAACATTATCGAGATTCACGTACGTAAATTGCGTACCAAGTAGCATTACTTCTCCAAGTACAATATCCAGTGTGGTATCTAGTGACACATTATATTCGGCAAAGGCAGGGCAATTGTCAGTGACCAGTTGGCTTCAAACATTAGCCACAAAGACGCCTGAACTCTGAAAGTTTTTATAGCTTCAGGTCAGTAGTTCGATTACTGGAGTCAAGAATGGGACCGAAACTGTCAAGTTTCAACACATCACCAGTCACTTCGCGACTAAGAGGCGCAATTGTCGCTCCACTTTATTAAACGCAATTCTTCTTGGGCCATTTGTGGCAGTGTAAATGGCACCCAAGTAAAAATCTTTAAAATGTTGTACAGCTAAAACTATAACTCACTCGTATAGTGGAGTTTCGTCAGGACCACCATTGTAAATGAAAATAGACAGGGGTTTTACAAAACCTTTCCTGGAGCATTTGTGGCAATGTAAATGGCATCCAAGTCCAGATCTTAAAATACTGCTCAGCTAAAAGCATGGCTATCTCGTATAGCGGATTTTCCTCGGGACCACCACTGCAAGTCTTACAAAACCGTTCCGGGTTCTCATTAACTTTTCAAAAGCTGGTACTTCAGACAGTCTAAGTACGTCTGTGGCATGAGTCTGTGTATTAGAGGAAGAATGTTTCCTCCACGAATCGCTACGAATGCAGGCCCAGAGTGTGTCACAGCCTAAAGTTTACCCTTAACATTTTTTCTTTATTACAATACCTCCATAACTAGAGGGAGTACGTTTATGTTTTACAGTGACCACGAAAGTATGACCCTATAATTTTACACGATAGTCAAAGTGCATTAACACTCATGCTTGAACATTTGCTGCTGTAATACCTAATGGCACACTTACTTTGTCATCCATAGATAAAAAGTATGCTTCACCGGAGTTCAAAATTGAAGCTAAAGATTCAAGCCATCTTACAGTAAGAGCACAGAATTTGCCATATTTATCCCTTACGTGAAGCGTAGAGTCTGATTCGCGCAATTTAACAGGAACAGTTGCCACGTCTTTTTTTCCCTTCCTCTGTATCGTACGGGAAGGAGTCTTAAATGTAACCCTAATCGACCAACAGTATACCTTTGTTTACATAGTTCGGCTTGTAAGTCTTCCATTGTTTTGCACCACCAAAAACTGCAGTTTCCATTATGACTTCAAGTACACCGAATTGATTTTCTTCTACTCTAGGCCGACCAACGGTATTTCGAGATTTAAGAGCTGTTGCTAAGTCGGAATTCTTTCTTCTGTCGTTCGGTTGCTTCTTTGCTGTTGAATCTCTTTCCTTTATGCTGTTATTCTTATTGCTACTTCATCTGTCACCATACCAGCATCGCGAGCTAACAGCAGGCTACTGAGCTTGGATTCTAGTACCAAAATTTCATTCCTAGAAGTGTTCTGTCTAGGCGTTGATTTAAGTGCTGATTGAAGTAACTGGCTTCCTCTTGGTTGCATCCTATTATCTTAAGTGTCTTCTGGTAAATGCTGTTTTATTTCTTCTTGCAATTAAGCACGTAAAGTGTTGAAAATGAGCATTTCGTACGATGTGTATACTAAATGTCACTGAGGAATTCAGCTGCACCATACTGAGAACTGTACTGAGATTACCGAGACTACCTCCAACAGACAGACAGAAATATGTCGTCGCCGATTTTGCTTTATAATAAGCAGTCAATAACAACTCAATGTAACTGACTGGGTTGTTCTGTTTTTCAAATTTCCATAGAATTCGAAATATATTTTTGACAATGAAGAACAGGATGTTAAAATAATGAAAACTCAAAGTTACTCTTGCGCCCATGAGCTCTAGTTGTTTTAGTTGTTATAGCGGTGAAGAAATTTTCGCAAAAAAATGTGACGTGTCGTTTTCTTTGCCGTCGGTTTTATTTGCAATTCTTTGATTTTCGAATCTACTTTACTTTCGACATTGCCATTACCTTTCAATCTTCTCCGTGAGGTGTTAACTTCGTATAGTATATTTTGTTTCTTTTTCTCAGCACTAGCAGTACTATATACTTGATATAGTTGCAGGTAAAGAAAACCTAAATCACTTTTTTCTACTCATTTTAACTCTATTAGATAAACTGAAACTCGCAACACAGTAGAACCAAGAAAAACACGTCTACCAGTCAGCGAAAGTCAAATTTTGATTGAATGACATAAACAATTCAACACAGACGAAATCAGAGCGGTTGTTGTTTTTGTCAAAGCCTCAAGGGCGGTATTTGCCTTTCGGCGCATCTCAAAGGCGACCGACACAAGACACCGGTAGGTACAGCGAGGGGAAACAAGTCTCATCACCCGACCGCCACATGTCAAAAAGAGCTACATGTAAATTTAAAACTTTCTAAACAATAATGATAGACTTCTAAAAATGTTCCCATTCCATCGTGGTAGGCTGTTGCAGCAACCGTTAGAGGAGCTGGAACATCTCGATGTTGACAAAGATAGGCTGCAGAACGGAAATTTGGAAATTTGTGGTAAGGTCATATGGGCCCAAACTGCTGAGGTCCTCGGTCCCTAAGCGCTACTTAATCGAACTTAAACTAACTTACGCTATGGACAACACATACACCCATGCCCGATTGGTTCAAATGGCTCTGAGCACTATGGGACACAACATCTTAGGTCATAAGTCCCCTAGAACTTAGAACTACTTAAACCTAACTAACCTAAGGACATCACACACACCCATGCCCGAGGCAGGATTCGAACCTGCGATCGTAGCAGTCCCGCGGTTCCGGACTGCAGCGCCAGAACCGCTAGACCACCGCGGCCGGCCCCATGCCCGAGGGAGGACTCGAACCTCCGACGGAGGAAGCCGCACGGACCGTGACAAGGCGCCCTAGACCGTGCGGATACCCCGTGAGGCATTGCTGAACGATTAACTGATTATTAGTAATCAAATATATCTGGATGCAATATTACCACTGTTCGGAATGTTACTGCATTGATTATTTTATGTCGACAACCTCACTCTCTATTTGTTGGCCCTTGTGTGGGAAGATGGGGAACCATATTTTAAAGGGGGATTTTACCTATTTATACGGGGTACTTTCTGCTTCGATTTGCTTATATGCATTTCAATTATCAGTTTTACACACTTTTGTTTTTCGAAATTGTGCCTTAAGCCGGTCAAGCACACCATCTAGGCACTTCTTGCCGCATTATACGAGGCTCCTGTAATTTGTCACAGTAGTGTTTGTGTGCGCGTCAATACATTGTGCCGTTTGCGGCTCGTACCGTGGTCCTGCATTGTACAGCTGATGTGCTCAAAGTGCACTTTACGGTTTAGATGTTTCATCACGGCTGGATTATATATCCGGTTACCTTGGTGTATATTTTACATTATATGTGGTTTTATTACTGACGGGTCACGTGTCCAGCTATAGTTTCGCAACCGAGACTGTTTTTGTTCTGGAATGATGGAATCGCTAAAGTCTTTCGTTAGAGCTGAAGTTTAGAGTTATAATACAAAACTTTATACATGTAGCTTACGTAGCTTATAACTCGTCCACCCCTCACCCCAGACACCCCCCCCCCGCCCCCGCCGCCCCAACCCCCCGTTGGTGTTCACACAACATTAAACATGCGACGTAATTTATGGGAGACCCATTAGTTGCACAGATTATACCGTAGAAGAGAAGGTGAAACGCGACGCGCAATTCTCTATGCCTTTTTCATTTCATTTCAGATTGATTGTGTAGTTAGATGACGCCAGCGGTGGGCACTGCATTGAGAATGTTTTTACTGAAGATCTTGTACAATAGTGACTGGTATATACTGCTCTATGTAGCTTGCTTCTCCTTCTTGAACACGGTGGTAAAACCATTGGTTTCTGAATGCTTTTTGCATCGTGAGAAGACACGTTACTTTGGAGTTGAGATGGAGCTAGCAGAAAATTTTATGGAAAACGACACCTTGCTGGAAATGGAGAATGGAAGGTGGACTTACCGGGACTGGGGTTGCCGAGGCATCCCAGGGGGTACCAATCCATTGTTCAGTTTTACAACCTGGCATCTTCCTCACATCTAGTTTACCGCCTTTGTAGATAGCCATCAACCGCTTTAGAAAACATGGGGTGCAGAAGAAATGTGTCAGCCTCGTGAGCTATCGTTTCCAATTTCAGAGGCCCTCTGATGGCATAGTAGTGACATAGGTGCGAAAACGCGGGATTGGTATATTAGAGTGTGACGGCCGGAGCAAAGAATTGGAGCGGACGTTTTTTTAATGGTAGGGAAGAGTTCCGTTTTATGATTGGCGTGTTGGCGTCTGATCGCAACGCATCACTTTCGTGGAATTCTTTGTGCTCCCATATCTATAGCATCCACCTTCTATTAGGCCACAGTGTTTTGTTCTTTCAGTATTGGCCATTGGCACTGTTTGGAGGAAAAGGAGAAGAAGGCGTTAGGAGACAAAAATAGAACGTAATGAGGCTTGAGACGCGCTGGAGTCGCCATCGACTTCGTCTGAGACGCTGTGCTGACCGCAGCGATTTCCGAGTTAGGAGACGTCCAGAGAACTGGGTCGATGTTGTAGCAACGCGCCCTTTCCTCGAGAGAGCCAGCAAGCCAGCGACGTTCATCAGGGCGCACGGCAGCTACGTAGCGGCGAGCATTCATAGCAGCATCAGCGAGCTAGGTCATTCTCATCCCGCACTGGTGGAATTGTATACAATCGCCTTTCTCAGGTTCAGCGTACGTATCTTGAATGTTTTTTTCACGAGGAAACAGCGAGTTCTAAAATTTAGTTTCAGACCGTCATTCCTGAGTTAATGCAGACGACTAACGCTGCACCCACACAAACACTAACCAGAATTTCCATATAGAGAACAGTAGTCGATTGTTTGATTGTCTCCATTTTATGAGTTGTGATCATCTATGTTTTAATGAATATATTAGATTGTTTAAATGAGAGATTGTCTTTGTCAGACCCTTACCTGTGACGTTAAATCATTCTGTAAATCCACTTTAGCATCTGTTTCCAGGGGCCTAAAATCGCGCTGTCCATTCGATGCTGTCTGTAATAAATTCATAGGATAGGTCTTGAATGAGTGACCGCCCACAATCAGTCTTCTGTGTTACAGAAATTTTCCACGAAGAGGAGATTTGGCAAGGTAGCTATTGAAATACTGCCCTTGAGAGTGGAATCATCAATTCAGCTTGCAACTGAACACAAAATGTGTCATTTACGCCACAAAACCTCAGAAATCACAAGCTTTCATGTTCCTTAGTCGGTTGCAGAGGAGATGATTCTTAATGTGAATGTTAATCAGTCCACAGGCATGTTGCTTCGCACCCTTTAACGAGTTTAATACTTTCCATGAATGTTACTACAATTTTACTACAGATTCCTTGCTGGAGGACGCTACTTATCACACTCGTACTGTATAATAATTTAGGCGTATAATAATTTAGGCCCATTATCTCTTGTAACAACAGCGACTGTATATGACAAACTCCACAAATAACAATTATTTAATGTCTGTATCTGGTGTCGGTTTATTTAAAACGTCTTAAGACGTACGGAAGTATCCGCTATTTGATTCCCAGTACAAAATTCGACACAGGTGCGATCGCCAAAGGGCGTTTGTCCTTATTACGTCCCAAGATGGTTTAAATGGGACAAAACATTTTATAAGTTTTACATAATATTTGTTATTTGTTTTCTATAAAAGGATTTAAATTGCATTATAGAAGGCATTAGTTAAGTTCGTTCAGACCGGGCTGTACTCGGTATTTTTTATCAGCTACAGTCTAATGCAATCAGTTGCGGACCTCCTCGAAACTATCTTAGACTGGACTGTAGCATGGAACTCTAAAATCACTCCCTTACACTCAAAAAATATAAGTGAGATTTGTGCTTAAGGACCACTGTATCCCTGTTTGAAAGTAATGTGATGTGCAATAGAACTTTACGTTCCAAAACGTAACTCCTGGGTGATCAATGGACAGCTACAGGAACTAGAATATTAAAGTAAGAAGCTGAAACGCACCAAGCTGTAGCCATTCTCGTGTTTCCTTCTTTTGCTACTCAGCACACTTAATACCTCGGTAAGACAGTGTAACGAATATTAGGGTCGGTGGTGAAATGTAACCTCACAGTAAAGGCGGAATTGACACACGTAAGCTGCACAGTGGCTTACAGTATATGAAACCTCCGACCTTAACGACGTGCTGGGATTAACAGTCACGGTGGATTTTAGCATGAAATGTCTGCGATCACTTTCCATAGCACCACTGGAGCCAACTTACCTTAATGTTGTAAATATGTACGGTAGCCGTTATTTCGCTCGCTTTCTTTTCCGTCTTCCTGTCGGTGGCGAGCTTATAACGCTTGTGCCATAAACAGTGTATAATAATGTAACAAGTGGGTAGATTTAAATTGTAAATGTAATAAGAATACGAAAATTTCAGGATAGGAACTAATTTTGTTTTATTTCATTAATCGCAAAACTAATAAAACGATTTCTAGAGCCAGTCTGTTGTTAATATTCATAACAAGATTCCCCATCATTAATCGTTATTTCTCGAGCACCTCAAAAGTCACAAAAATGCTTCACACGATCTTAGAAACAACATGAGATGCCATAAATATGTTTTACGAGATAACTTTAACAATGAATTTCAGTTTTATTGCGCAGTTGTACTTCACACACTAGTTCGCGTGATGACACCTCAACAACCGATCGCAGACTGGCTTGCATTAACACAACATCGTGCAAGTACGTAATCAGAGGCAATTTTTCAACAAACTTTTCTGTCTTTACATGAGATCAGATTTTACACACGGATTCATCTATTACCTCCTCAGAAACCTATCGTAGGCTGGTAGTAAGCTGTCTTAGCAGTTTGGCGCCTGCCCTCTCAGCACATACTTGTGACTGGTCCATGCTTTCAGTCAGAAACCACTGACAGTAATTAAATTTTGTAATTATCATTTCCTGATGAGTAATATTAAAATTATTTTTAACAAGTTCTCATTGCAAGTAATGTCATCAGCATAGCCGGAGCTTTACATTAATATTTATACAGTAAATACAGGGTGTTACAAAAAGGTACGGCCAAACTTTCAGGAAACATTCCTCACACACAAAGAAAGAAAATATGTTATATGGACATGTGTCCGGAAACGCTTACTTTCCATGTTAGAGCTCATTTTATTACTTCTCTTCAAATCACATTAATCATGGAATGGATACACACAGCAACAGAACGTACCAGCGTGACTTCAGACACTTTGTTACAGGAAATGTTCAAAACGTCCTCCGTTAGCGAGGATACATGCATCCACCCTCCGTCGCATGGAACCCCTGATGCGCTGATGCAGCCCTGGAGAATGGCGTATTGTATCACAGCCGTCCACAACACGAGCACGAAGAGTCTCTACATTTGGTACCGGGGTTGCGTAGACAAGAGATTTCAAATGCCCCCATAAATGAAAGTCAAGAAGGTTGAGGTCAGGAGAGCGTGGAGGCCATGGAATTGGTCCGCCTCTACCAATCCATCGGTCACAGAATCTGTTGTCGAGAAGCGTACGAACACTTCGACAGAAATGTGCAGGAGCTCCATCGTGCATGAACCACATGTTGTGTCGTACTTGTAAAGGCACATGTACTAGCAGCACAGGTAGAGTATCCCGTATGAAATCATGATAACGTGCTCCATTGAGCGTAGGTGGAAGAAACTAAAATGAGCTCTCACATGGAAATTAAGCGTTTCCGGACACATGTCCACATAACATCTTTTCTTTATTTGTTTGTGAGGAATGTTTCCTGAAAGTTTGGCCGTACCTTCTTGTAACACCCTGTATAAAGACAAAAAGTTCGCTACCTGGTGCATAACATGGTAGATGAATCCCCATGCTCCAGTCAAAACGGTTCTTACTCGCCTGGAAGTTCTCAAGCTATGTGACCATCCGACGCATCGTTCGCTAAATTTTCTTTGTCGTTGTATCTATTCGCGAGCTTCCCACAACAACATAATCCTATACTGTGCATTAAAACTTAGTAACAAAATGTAATAAACGTGGACAGGGATCTGTTATGAACACCACAGTACGTCTGATTAATCAATAAATTCCGAGCTATAAGCAAAAAACGGTATTATCCATGGGGGTGGGTGATGATTGTAGAGGATTTCATTTAATTTCTCGCATTTCATAGGTGTGGTACAATTTATACTGTCAGACGTCACACGAAAGTATTATTTACAGAGTGATTTTATCCACATTCCATTCCGTTTTATTTTGTTTTATGATCGCCGCAAATACAGTGTTGGAGTTTTACAGTTTTAATCTTATGAGTATCGACAATGTGATGACAGGAACAATGTCTCTCGAAACGTGTTGTTGAAATATGTGCAATACAATACAAATATTTAAATGCCATCAAGTGACAATGTTCGCAAACTGTAAGGTGCTGCCTAGTGTTTCTTCTGGTTTTTATTTTTTTATTTTTTTTTTTAAATTCCTCTCTCGACTTCGCGTTCTAAGCCGTCAACAAATCCGTCGAACTTTACGTTCAACAGTACGTTCCCTGCTTTACCATTACCGTACTCAGTATTGGAAAAAAATGAGTAATCCGCCGAGAGATATTTTGCGTAGACGGTCTAGCAGCCGCTGAGAGTCGCTGTGGAATCCAGTACATCTATTCGAGTCTCAACAGCAATTACTCTAGATAACGAGCAGCGCTTACGACGCGAGCTGTTACGACGAGGAGGAAATATGGTCGCCATTATTTGCACAAAGAGCGCTGCGTCCTTTCTGAAGGAATTGCGCCCGACTCCTTTGTCGCTTTTGACGTATTCGGCCGCCCCGTTACTGCGTGCTGTTCATAGCCGACTGGGCGTTTGTGTGTGTGTGTGAGTGTGTGTGTGTGCGTGTGCGCTGGGCTGCGCCGGGAATGGCACAGAACGGAACAGGACGGAACGCAACGGCGCAGTAACAAACGACTGTCGGCCCGCCAGGCCGCTGGCTCTGACGTATGGCGCTTTTTACCGGGTTATTGGGTCACGTGATCGGTTATTTGTTAGCTCGCCGGAGTGCGGGCGTTTTGCACTGGCTCTGCCCGTTGGCAGGCCGGCTCAAAAAGCAATAACGGCTGCGCAGCCGAGAGCCGGGCCCGACTACCGTGGCGAACCCTCCTCTTATTCCACCGACTGCGCTGGGAGTGCACTAGTCAACGTCACTTTCGTCACAGACGAAATTTTTCAACCCTGTCAAAGGGTGCATGACACGGTATAAAATATGAAGCTAAGTAGACAAAGAAAACATAAACTTAAAACAATGAATAATAAAGTACTTAGTGAGAGATGAAAATTATGAAAAGTTAGAATCAATTCTAATAAATAATTACAAGCATTAACGAAAGAGAAAAAAAAACTGTTTCGATATTGTAGGTCCAGTGAAAGGGAAAATGCACAAAACTGTCTTTGTAAATAAACTCAGTACAGAAATCTACATTATCCTCTCCAAGCCGTATTATCGTGTGTGGCAGAGGATACACTGTACGTTTGTTACCTGTTACCCTCCCCCAGTTCTCCTCCAATCCTTCTCAGTCGCAAATGGCGCTCAAGAAGAATGATTATTGGTTAGCCGCTGTGTGAGCTCGAAACTGTCTCGCTTTACCTTCATGGTCGTTTCTATACTACTCAGCGACTAAACGGTCATAGTGTCACACTTGCAAGTTGTGTATCTAATGACTTCCGTCGCAACAAGAATATGATTCTCCGTACTTCGTATAATTACTGACCGAATATACAATATGAATTGTTGTCATAATCTACGCAATAAGGGATATGTCTTATCTTGACAGTGTAATACAATAAAAACAGATGAAACCTTACGTTAAAGGTTTAAAACAATAAGTCAACTATAAGCAAAGATATCCTCGGCCCTTTATCACAGTCAATAAAATTCATCTTGGTAAGCGACCGCATTTACAATACGTAAAATTCTGCAACGTTTCGGCCATTGTTGCAAATCAATCTCTGTTGGTCCATCACGGCCAGGGGACGTCGATTGGTAAGTGCTTTTCAATGTCAATAAACTTCACCAACAGCCGTATACTTCTAAGATATTCTATTTTATTTTGAAAGCAATCACTTCCGGCAATTCGCTCTGTCAGAGTATGGGGCTTGAAGATGGCAAAATGAATTGCCGAAACTCCTTGTTTTCAGAGTAATATAGAATATCCTAAAGTATACGGCTGTTGGTGAAGTTTATTGACATTGAAAAATAGTTGCAAATGTCTTCCTGAGAGTGTTTTTCTTGCAGAAACACACTGAGGAAGGCTATTCCTGTCAGAAACATCGGAAGATCTTACACATTGACAGTGCAGTCTCATACGTAGAAGAATTTTATTGACTGGGCCAATAAAAACGCCCTGAGGAACACCATTTGCAAAAGTGGCCGAAACGTTGGAATTGACAATGCGGTCACATACACAGTAGAATTTTATTGCCATGAAGTCAAGTATTAGAGAAAGAACCTATGTATGTGTGTTGAGGCACCGTAACTTACGGCCCGCAGATTACCGGACTATGTTCGTCTAGTATTTAGCACTTCGTGACTTCCGAGAAATTTTGCACATAATTTTAAACTTTCTCTCGGCAACACTTCGCACAAAATAATGAAAGGGAAAATGTTTTTCGCTTACTACATTTTAGCTGTTCACTCGGTAAAACTTAAGCTATCGGCATGATCGGCATGACGTCATAATTTGTAACTTCTTTACTACTATCTGTGTTAGCAACACATTTTGCAGACAGTATCATCATATACTGACAAACGTAACTGCTAAATTATATCTACTACAGTAAATACACTGACTGAAAAAATCGCAATACCAAAAAATAAGTAATGTAGAGTAATGAAATTTCGGAAACACATTTGTGTAGGTAATGTAATAACTGATTAACATTGTATGACCACAGGTTAATGTAAGTACAACATAACACATAGCAAATACGAAATGGTGGTACATTAATAACCGGTGTAACCGACGGAATGTTGTGTTTTACAGGTTTCGGATTTCAGTTTGTGCGGTGGAGTTCCATGCCTGTGGCGCTTGGTCGGGCAATACAGGGATGGTTAACGCTGTTTATGGACGTCGGTGATTGTCTTCTGATGATCTCCAACATGTGCTCGTTTGGAGACAGATGTGATAGAGTAGGGCAAGGCAATCCTTCAACACTCTGTATAGCGCTTTGAGTTACAACGGCGATATATGGACGAGCGTTATCCTAATGGAAAACACCCACTGGAATGCTGTTGAACGGTGGTAGTACTCAGTTCTTTAGAAAATCCAAATTACAATCTCACCACAGTTATTTAAAGAAGATAGGAAGCCCGGGATCACTGATGATGGACAAGCTTGTGATAGTTTTACAGTATTAATTTGACTCAAAACAGACTTTATTATGAACCTGAATTCGGACATTTGCCCTCTTATTTATGCAGTATACAAATTTTCACTTTAATTGAATTACATAAACACGAATAAGAATCATATTTTGCATCTGCAACCAAAAACATAGATAGTAGGCACGGTGAATAATGAATCACAAACAGTCGTTCTTGTTTAAGCATATCTCAAAAGGCTAGTAACACTATGCACTTCCAACCCAAAGTTACACAGCCACATAATACCACAACTTCAATAATAATAAATAAAATAAATAAATAAATAAAAACAAGATCTTAAAGCGTAATAAAATTGAACTCCCCACATAATGGTCCACAGTGATACATGCTTATTCTAAAAATGCAAGATGGGCCAACCAAGGTCGCAAAACTGGCACACAAGAAGAATAACAAGTGGCACAAAAAATGTGTGTGAAATCTTATGGGACTTAACTGCTAAGGTCATCAGTCCCTAAGCTTACACACTACGTAATGTAAATTATCCTAAAGGCAAACACACACACCCATGCCCGAGGGAGGACACGAACCTCCGCCGGGACCAGCCGCACAGTCCATGACTGCAGCGCCTGAGACCGCTCGGCTAATCCTGCGTGGCACAATTTGCACATTCATTAAAGATACGCAAATGATTAACATAAGGTCGAATAAGAATGGCTAGTAATAACCAATAAAATAACTTACAGAAACGCTAATATTAACAAAGTGGCCTCACTTAACTTTAGAGAACAGCGTTAAGGCCCACAACAGTATTTGTAAGCAATAACGCTACGGCCGGCAGGCAATACGAGCGTTCACTCCCCACGGCTTGCGCATAGGCTCACAAGCAGGCGGTATATATTTATATATAGCCCGACCGGCCTCACAATGCGCGGTCCTGACAAGAATCCATAACCGCACCGACGCCAGGAAACGAGCAGACTTAACAAATGGCCTGCAGCACAAGTAGATTGCAATGAAAACAAGGTCACATCGCAGCCACACTGGAATATACAGGGTGATTCAAAAAGAATACCACAACTTTAAAAATGTGTATTTGATGAAAGAAACATAATATAACCTTCTGTTATACATCATTACAAAGAGTATTTAAAAACGTTTTTTTTCACTCAAAAACAAGTTCAGAGATGTTCAATATGGCCCCCTCCAGACACTCGAGCAATACCAACCCGATACTCCAACTCGTTCCACACTCTCTGTAGCATATCAGGCGTAACAGTTTGGATAGCTGCGGTTATTTCTCGTTTCAAATCATCAATGGTGGCTGGGAGAGGTGGCCGAAACACCATATCCTTAACATACCCCCATGAGAAAAAATCGCAGGGGGTAAGATCAGGGCTTCTTGGAGGCCAGTGATGAAGTGCTCTGTCACGGGCTGCCTGGCGGCCGATCCATCGCCTCGGGTAGTTGACGTTCAGGTATTTACGGACAGATAAGTACCAATGCGGTGGCGCTACATCCTGCTGAAATATGAATTGTTGTGCTTCTTGTTCGAGCTGAGGGAACAGCCAATTCTCTAACATCTCCAGATACTGTAGTCCAGTTACAGTAGCACCTTCGAAGAAAAAGGGACCAAAAACTTTATTGGCTGAAATGGCACAGAAAACGTTCACCTTAGGCAAGTCACGTTCGTACTGAGTTGTTTTCCGCGGATTCTCAGTGCCCCATATACAGACATTGTGACGGTTGACTCAATAACACAAAAAGCTTTCTGTTGAGCGGTCGCCATCTTAGCATCAACTGACGCTGACGCCTAGTCAACAGCGCCTCAAGCGAACAAGTGTACAACTCAATGAAACTTTATAGCTCCCCTAATTCGCCGACAGCTCTGCCTTTTGTCGTTGGAGAGTTTTAAATTCCTAAAGTTGTGGTATTCTTTTTGAATCACCCTGTATAATAAGCATCCCCCAAAATTCTTATGGAGCAATACTCTATCATTACCTGTCTCCCAGGAAATTAGCAGGAAACTTAGACATCACTTGCAGTTGCCTTAAGGCACTTTCAACATTAAATAAACATACTAACTGCTGCAATGGCAAATGAATAAACCATTAATTCTACGGCTGCCGGGCGCGTACACGACGGCAGCCAGACCCCAAGCGGTCAATATGTCCTAAAACAAAACTTGCATGAAAACCACTTAAAACACACACTCCACAAGTGATGACAAACGAAATGAGGAACATAAGCCTCCTTAAAATAGCCACTGTGGAACTAAGTTCAGAACCATCTCCGGCAGCTACCCATGCCACAATAAGTTTCAATAATCTTCTTAGTCAAACACAGAATAACTTGGAGCTTGCAAATTACGAGCTGGGAAGCTGTTAGCATGCGACGACGAACCCACCACAATTTTGTACGTCAAGGTGCCCAATGATCATCACCGTACATCCGAAGCGACGAAAGAAAGGACGGCGAGCACGGCGAGGCCCGTGCACCACGGTTAGGGATGCCGGATTGTTTTCAATACAAGTTGGCTCGATGTACGCCGACCGGAGGCTCCTCCGTCACACGTTCACCCGTGAAACCCGCCGGGGGGAGCAGTCAAAGATAGCGAGACAGCCGAATATCGATATCAGCGATGCAAGTAGCAGCAGCCGCCATGGCTCAGCTGTTCACCAGTTGTAAGCAGGCTGTTTAGGTTTTTATATTGGTAATGCCACGTAGCGCTCTGTATGAAAATCACTGACTGTTCTGTGTGCAGTCTGTGGCTGGTTGAAATTGTTGGAATATTCGCTACTGTAGTGTTGGGCAGCTGGATGTGAACACCACGTAGCGTTGCGCAGTAGAGTTGGGCAACACGATTCTTTTTCCCGATTCGATTCCTACGATTCAATCTCACATTGCGAATCGATTCCTACTATTCGTTCACGATTCTTTCATGATTCATTCTAGTCTGCGATGGCACCGGAATGCAAAAAGTTCTACATCTTACTCACAGATGGCAGGACATGTCTGGAATTTTCAATGGGGTTAGAATCGAACTGTGTCATGATAAGATATGCCAGAAATAGTTTATTTATGAGTAAACATGCATATAATGTTACAAGTGCGATTCTCGATTTATACGTGTAATGCCTTAATTGATGAAAGGTCACATTTGATTTGATTGCATCTATTGTTTTATTTCAGCATGCCAGGAAAGAGGAGTTGATCTGTGCGAAAGGTGGTGCAAAATTGCTTCTTTTGTTCACACGCATCCTCCACTTGACTGCCATCTGGCGGTCGTAATCATTCGGCACGACTCGGCATGATTCGGAAGTTGCCTTCGA